>NW_025766218.1:0-56471 GCF_003918875.1 Haliotis rubra | reverse complement strand
GCCGACATGGCTTACAGCGTATGGGTACTGACGCAGAAGTTCAACTCGGTGTTGAAAGACCTCCGAGAGCAGACGCGATGGGTTGCCTTATTTCCTGCAAGGACAGGGATTCGTTCGAAGAGTGTTTGCGAGAAGCGATGTGATGGAAATAAATTAGAGCCGGGAGCGATGTGAAGAAGCAACTCGCTGAAACTAAAACCGCTTAACCTCATTTTACTCGAATTCACGGTGACCAGCCCGTGGCCTATAGGGTGTTTTGGCTTAACAATGCGATAGCAGCAATGCTTAGCAATGTTAGTAAAGCAGCAATGCTTAGTAATGTAGCAAATGCTTATAGAAAGCTTGACACCGCCCAGTATATATGCTTAGCGATTTAGTTATGGCTGGCATTTGAGTACGTGTTCATAAGATCGGCGCTTAACTTTCTCTTCTCGTGTTTCGCTTATATCCACCATTATATGAGTTTAAAACTAAAACTGCTACTTGTTACATTATAAAGATGGAGTGTGAGGGAATTGCTTCAGAGCAACTGTTCGTACCCCAATCACCACAGGTGGATGATGATAAGCGAGAGAAACTGGTGGCGTTGGCTGTTGGTGGCAAAGCCAAACATTACTTTGGGGAGTTACCGAGCTTCGGATAAAATTCACAAAATGTCGGCCGGAAGAAATCGATGAAACTGTACACTTCGTGCGGGAACTTTAGACTAGGCGCAGAAATGACAAAGACAATGGGATGCGGCTGTTACTCCAGATATACTTTGGTATTGCATCGTACTTCCTTCCATTTTGGAACGCCGACTTTATCTGTGGGAAGACCTCGAGAGAAGGCCAGCACTTTATCGGAGCCGCGCTTTGAGAGCTATTGGCTGAGATCTGTACCACAAATACGGTATGTTGTTAGCTCTCCGGCGACGGCTGGCGATTATCACGGCAAAGCATTGTCAATTTGAGAGGAAAAATAATAATAATAGTATAGATGGATGCTGCACAGGCCCAGACCCCTTCAAGAGGCAGAGACCCCAGTGAGAACCCCGACCCAGAGGAAACCCCCTGAGTTGGAACCACCCAACTTCTGGAAATTGAGCCCTCCTACTGTCACCAGGCAAGAAGAGATCGTAAGAGAGTAGCTGCCGGTAAAAACGGTGGTGTAACCAGCATAAAATTATCAGGGTGACCCACCCGTCTCGATTATCATTTGGTTGTATGTCGCGCAGCTGCTGCCGTGGCTATCTTGGCCAGTTATATACACGACGCGGTGTGGGAAACCCTCACAGGATCCCAAGGACCTCCCGGAATTAAAGGTCAACCCGCATATCATGCAAATAAAATATATATTTTATATCATCATACGCATAATGTCTGAGAGGAAAACGTTCGTCAACGACGCATACCACGCCACAGTGGTCGCCAGTCTAATAGCGTAGGATTACGGCTCGGTTGACAAAATGGTGCCAAACAACCGACTATCAAAGCTAGATTTCAACCTGCAGGATATGGGTATGCTAATAATGAACCTTGGTATGGCGATGGCCGCAAAAGACATCCTAGTAAAACAAGAGGAATAATACCACAGAAGATATTATGAAATAAATATAAGGATGGCCACTATTGCTATGATGGTCGGTGGTGCGTTAGTGAATGCCCTGGCATTTTCGGGAAGTAATTTCCTCTTTTCAAAGGCTACGAGAGTCACACGCGGCTGAAGCTGAAGCAGAAAGAAACGGCACGATCTCGCTATTGAACGATTACAAACAGCACAGGCTGAGTACGCTAAACAACGCCTCAGAGGGATCAGATTACATTAACGAACAACTCAGGCGTGAAAACCATGCGTTCAAACATTCCCGCGATGTGGAAACGACGCAGGCGAGAGATACTACTTATTAACTGGTAAACGATTGGAACCACTACAGAAGCCATTACACTCGCTCAGTACTACACACCATCAAAGGGACAAATGGACCGTGAACTGACTTTCATAGCGCTGGGTATAGCGGCGACATGCTTTGGTTGTGAAACAATTAGACTAATACACATATAAGTATGCTAAACATGTATCGATGTGAATACATACTTATGGGGAAGACC
This sequence comes from Haliotis rubra, assembly GCF_003918875.1. Classification (NCBI taxonomy): domain Eukaryota; kingdom Metazoa; phylum Mollusca; class Gastropoda; order Lepetellida; family Haliotidae; genus Haliotis; species Haliotis rubra. The sequence goes on along the minus strand of NW_025766218.1, from coordinate 54,381 downwards.
GAAGACATGTGGCAGGGAATGCGGTACTCATGGGTACTGTTGTTTCCACATGGGAAGTCCCAACTACTCGTGTTCTGTGTGTGGTATAGGGGTCAAAGGACACTACTGTTTATGTAAAGCACACGGAGCGAACGTAGTCAGACATCGACCTCATCTACGAGAATATAAAAAGGAATACATAACAGAACGGAGACGGCTTCTCAAAATAGACCCCAATTAGAGATTATTACACACTTACGTATAGCTATGTTTGTGGAACTTGATCCCAGTGAAGACATCGAATCTCGGGTAAAAACATACTCAAAGATAAACTGAACTTACGGAGACGCTTCCAGATTTCAGGTAATATTGAAAGTGGTATGGATTAAAGAGGGTGTTAAGTATACTCGTCCCTTCGTATGTGGGAGGAACATCACGACTCAACACCAGATAGATTGTTTTACAAAGCATATCGGAATACATAATCAATTTCAAAGGAATGCTTTATCCAACAATGCGAGTACTGGATCGAAACAGCCCATCTAAAAATAGTTGATTAAGGGCGACGGAGAGGATATATAGACGCCTTATCATTTTTACCTTTACGCGGCCCAATTAGACATTAGTTATTATGTGTGTACACAGTTATGACTACTATACAGTTCGTACTCACTGGCCGCCTGTAGGTAAGTATTTAAGAAGTTAGGCATGCATGTTAATAGGAACATAGATGTCGCAGATATTAAGCCACTGATAGATGATAAAATAAAACAGGAACTAGCCAGTCTGGGAAGTATCAAATTTCAAATCACAGTTAAAATGACACTCGAGAAGAATGTGGGGGATGTCACCGAATACGTTCAGCCTTACTTCCGGGGTAAACAAGAGGTCGTGACCCAGATAGAGACTATAGACGCATCGATCGATACTAGTTTTCAGCAGATACAGGAATACCTAGAACGCTACACACACTTGGGATCTGGGTGGGCTGTAGATAAAATCGATAATGTCTATCTAGACATAGCTAACTACGTGCCGTTCAGAGGCGGGTCATACCTAGACTTACCTCCCTACTATAAGAAAAAACATGCCATAGTCAACGTTAAGAATAGAGGAAACGATTGCTTGAGATTAGCTATCAGATCAGCCTTGTTTCCAGCTGACACTAATTCGAACAGGCCTTCTAGTTATCCCCAAGACGATGGACTCAACTGGGATGGTATAGATGAACCAACCACCATATCTCAGATCACTAAAGTAGAAAAACAGAATAATCTAGCTATAAATGTCTTTGGACACGAAGACAATACAACAATAATACACAGGCTCAGCTCCGTTGGGAAACCCAACTGTTGGGGAAACGTGTTATCAATATATTCATGATCCAACGAGGTGAAAAGTATCACTACACGTGGATAAAACATTTCAGTCGGTTGTTGCACGATCAGTCGAAACACGATGGGAAAAAACACTTTTGTATGCGATGCCTACACGGCTTCATACGAGCTGATTTATTAGAATCCCACCAGGAGTATTGCCAAGGTGTGGGACAGACGGCTATACGCGTCGACATGCCCGAGGAAGGTGACAATATCCTAAAATTCTACAACCACAAGCACCAAATGTACGTGCCTTATATTATATACGCCGACTTTGAAGCATTGGTCAAACCAATTACCGGCGGGGGTACTCCCAATGCTCTACCCACAGGTGAGAGCTTCACACACAAAACACAAGAGCATGAAGCATGTGGATTTGGATACATAGTCGTCCGTTGTGACGGTGAAACGAAATCTCCCCGTAGTATACAGGGGTCCTAATGCGGTTGAAAGGTTTCTAAAGTGTTTGCAGGAGGAAGAAGAAATTATTAGGAACGCGTTGTATAGAATCGCTCCCATGCGTATGACCCAAGCCGACAGGTTAGCTCACTCCCGTAGCATTAACTGTCACGTGTGTGACTCACCACTGAACGGTGATTCGGTGAGAGATCACTGTCACATAACCGGTAAGTATAGAGGCGCCGCTCATAACGAGTGTAACCTCAAGCTTAGAATCAACCCTAAAACAATAAACATTCCCGTTGTCTTTCACAACTTGAGAGGGTACGACTCACACTTGATCATGCAGGCCATCGCGAAAATCGATGGTAATATAACGTGCATTCCCAACAACATGGAGAAATATCTCTCTTTCAGCTTAGACGGACTTAGGTTCATTGACTCGTGTCAATTTCTATTGTCGTCACTAGCCAGCCTGATTAAGGCCAACGATACCTTCCCTATTACCGATCGATACACAGACGCCGAGACTAGATCTCTGCTTATGAGGAAGGGTGTGTATCCCTATGAGTACATGGATAGTTGGACTAAGTTCGCCGAGACCAGACTACCCCCCATCAGAGAATTTTACAGCAATCTGACCGACTCGGAAATATCCGAAGACGATTACTCGTACGCTATTAATGTATGGAATAAACTTGGTTGTAAAAACCTGGGTGACTATCACGATCTGTACTTGAAGATGGATGTACTACTATTAGCCGACGTATTTGAGACATTTAGGAGGACATGTATCAAGCAGTATAAACTAGATCCAGCATGGTATTACACCAGCCCAGGTCTGTCGTGGGATGCCTTGTTGAAAAAGACCGGAGTTAAGTTGGAATTGCTTACAGATTATGACATGCACCTATTCATTGAGAAAGGCTTGCGAGGCGGGATCTCCATGGCAACCAAGCGATACGCTAAAGCAAATAATCAATACGTGAATGGCTACGACCCTAGCAAACCAACCAATCACATTCTCTACCTCGACGCCAACAACCTGTACGGCTGGGCTATGAGCCAGTATCTACCCACAGGGGGATTCGAATGGGTATCATCCGATTTCGATATTATGAGCATCACGCCGGATTCGAACAAAGGTTATATCCTCGAAGTTGACTTGGAGTATCCCAAGGCATTACACACATCACACAACAGCTACCCCCCCTGGCTCCCGAACGTATGAGGGTTAACCCAGACTGGATGTCTGAATACCAACATAACTTGTTAGATAGGCGGGTGACGGGCGTTGAAAAACTCGTGCCTAACTTAATGAATAAGACCAAATACATCGTACACTATCGCAACCTGCAGCTGTACCTGTCGTTGGGTATGAAACTGACCAAAATACACAGAGTGCTGAAGTTTGACCAAAGTCCTTGGATGGAGCCTTACATCAGAATGAACACGGACCTGCGAAAGCTGGCCACCAGTGACTTTGAAAAGAACTTGTATAAGCTCATGAACAATTCGGTATTCGGTAAGACGATGGAAAACCTGAGAAAACGGGTGGACGTAAAGCTGGTTCGGTCGAATGAGGAGGAAAAACTCAGGAAGCTGATCGCTAACCCTGCATTCAACCGTAGTAAGATATTCGATAACGACCTGGCTGCCATACACATGAAGAAAAGTCACATAATATTCAACCGGCCTGTTTACGTTGGGATGAGCATCCTTGATTTATCCAAACACCTGATGTATGACTTTTATTACAACGAGCTGAAGAAACAGTACGATGACAGGTGTGAAGTGCTATACACTGACACAGATTCCTTGTTGCTAAATATACACACCGAGGACGTGTACGATGACATGGCAAAACACCTCAATTTGTACGACACCAGCGATTACCCTAAGGATCATGCCATACACGGCACGGTAAATAAAAAAGTCCTCGGCAAGATGAAGGACGAGTGTGCTGGCACGCCCATCGACGAATACATCGGTTTAAGACCTAAGATGTACTCTATCTTGAAGGCCGACAATAGTGAGATCCGGAAGGCTAAGGGTGTCAAAAAATACGTTGTTAAACAACACATCAAACACACCAGATTCAAGGAAGCCCTGTTCAAAACCCGTACCTTTAAACATAAAATGAACACACTTAGAAGTGATGGGCATAGGATATACGGGCTGACTATAAATAAAACATCATTATCCCCTATGGATACCAAACGTTGGATAGCTATTGATGGGATAAACACGTATGCGTATGGACATGAGAAAATTGAACCAAGAACATAGGTATAAATAAATACCCTGTCGGGGCGACATGTCACGGAACCAGAAAAAGTTTGAAGATATTTACTATAGCCCGCGTGGATATTGGAAAGGAGCTAGCGCTGTAGATAAGCTAGCTAAAATAACTCGAGTATCCCCGGAGGAGGTCAAAACATGGCTTGAAAAACAAGCACTTTGGCAGATATATTTACCACCACCACGCTATGTGCCTAGAAGGAAGTTTGGTATTAATATACCTAATAACGTTCACCAAGCAGACCTGCTGTTCCTACCTCACGACAGGGTGAGACGTAAAACCTACAAGTATGCTCTGACTATCGTGGATGTAGCCAGCCGGTATAAGGAAGCTGAACCATTGACCACGAAAGATTCTGCCCAGGTAGCTCAAGCTATTGAGCGTATATACAAACGCAGTCCACTAACGTGGCCAACAGAGCTCCCAAGTTGACCCCGGACGTGAGTTTATGGGAGTTGTGTCGCAGTTGCTGACTAAGCACAAAGTACGAGTGAGACGTGGCACGGTTGGAGCCCATCGCAGCCAAGCCATAGTAGAGAGATTTAATAGGACTTTGGCCGAGCGTTTATTTGGGTATCAGTACGCTAGAGAGATGACCAACCCAGGAAAACGATCGACGGAATGGGTTGAACGGCTCCCTAAGGTGGTGTCTGCCATAAATCATGAAATCACGCGACTCACTGGTAAGAAGCCGGCAGACGCTATCAAATTGAAATCAATAATATCAGAGTCGGCCGCACCTTTACGTGGGAAGGAGAAACAGATACCAGACAGGGCCCTAGTTAGGTATCTCTACCAACCTGGAGAACATGAAGGGGACGCTCGGAAACGAGCTACTGATCCTATATGGTCAGTCAAAACTTACAACATAGATAAAGTTGACATGAAAATAGATGAACCTACCTTGTATTTCTTGAGGGATGGCCCCGGCAGAGGGTTTGTGAGAGAAGAATTATTAATCGTACCGTATGACACAATGCTACCTCCCGTCAACACGACATAGAGGATATTTGATCAAATAAACGTTTTCATAGCAGTCCAACTAAAGCATTATTTAGGAAATAAGGCTTTCTGTACAGGTAATGACAGTAAAAATAAGGTATCCGACTAAAGCTTTATCTATGTAATAAAGCTTTAGCTACCTTGATCAGGACTGTCATTCTGTCTACTACTGAGGGCAAGAAACCGGCAGACGCTATCAAACTAAAATCAATAGTTGCAGAGTCGGCTGCTCCATTGCGTGGGAAGGAGAAACAGATACCAGATAGGGCCCTAGTTAGGTATCTATACCAGCATGGGGAACACGAGGGTGATAGCCGTAAGCGAGCCACCGATCCTATATGGTCAGTCAAAACTTACAACATAGATAAAGTTGACATGAAAGCCGACGAGCCTAACTTGTACTACTTGAGGGATGGACCAGGCAGAGGGTTTGTAAGAGAAGAATTATTGATCGTACCGTATGGCACAGTGTTACGTCCTGTCAACACGCGGTATAGTGTCAATGATCTCAGGATAGACCCGTTAAACCGCTGATGATTCAGCTAAGTCCCCGGTAGCTCAATCGGTTGAGTGGTGCGGCCCATTATGTATAGTCTGCGCGCAAGCTGTACATGTGGGTTCGTATCCCGCCGTCGCAACTTTGTGTGATGTGGGGTTCTCTCATGGTGAGAGACACAATTCCCCTTGGGAGGAAGCGCAATACATTTCTATTTCTCCCTTGGGGAATTGTGGCTGCCTGGCACATTTTACTAATTTTTCATAGTAGGGGTAATGATAGCAAGAGCTAAGGGTCCGACCAAAGCCTTATTTGGGAAATAAGGCTTTGCAGAGGCTTTTGTTGGAACTGGTCCCGGACAATCCTTCTCTCTACTACTGCAGCTTTAAGTATGGAAAACCATCTTTAAGCAATATTCCTTCATAAACAGAGGGACAAGTCGTCTTTCAAAATCCAGACAAGAAATTTTCACTTCGTTTTATGCTTGTGAGATTGTCTACCCTGTGTCAAGGCCGCAAGCCTCGATTTCACAACACAAAATACAAATAAAGCCACCTTTTCTTCGAATTTCTTAAAAAATATTTTTCCACAAACTGAACGTAACCCAAAGGTATCATAAAAGTCGTCTGTTTGCATTTTGAAGCTAGGATGGAATTAATTAAGCAAAAGTGTGCAAGATACCTAGGTGAGTTCAATTGTTCATTGAAGACCAGGGATTTTACTAGCATTTGGAATACCGAAAAGCCAGGCCAGTACTATGTGACTTTTAAGACCAAGGACCATGTGGAACTATTGAGGAAAACACAGGAAGTGAGATATGGAAACAATGCCCTAATGTTCTCAAGTTATGGTGCTCAAGTGATTCTGTTGAGGATACACTGGTTGCACGCAACAGTGAAACATTCATTCTTGAGGAATTATTTTTCCCAGTTTGGGAAGGTGATGGATGTGTACTTTGAGACCAAGATGTTTGATGGAGAACGAATTCAGACTGGGACTAGATATGTCAGGATCGAACTGGAAGGAGACAGCTTACAGAGGATTCCACATGTTGTCAAGTTTGGCAGGAAACAGAGCATCCTTATAACAGCACCAGGACGACTACCATTGTGTGCCTTAGGTGTCACACCTATGGACATGTTAGATCCATGTGTGAGAACAAGACGAAACAAGTTACAGAGACACTTGCAGAGGAGCCAGTTACACAAAAGGAGGATGAGGAAAGTTCAGTGGATTCAGAGGAGGAAGAAATGGAGGAGGGAGAGGTTCATGTGGATGTGTCACAGAAGAGAAAACAGGACCAAGAGGATACAGAGGACAGTGAGATTCAGACAAAGAGGAGAGACATAGAGTCAGATGAGCAAATTGTACAAGCTACTAGTGCAGAAAGTGACTGTGTGCCTCACAAGGATGAGACAGATGTGAAGAAGACAGTGATTCCACGACCCGGATCTCACTTAACTAAATCGTCATTTTGGAGCTTCAACTTCAAGTTGTGCAGGAAAAAAGACAGTACCAGACTAAAAGTGGAGTTTGACAAAACGGACATACTGAGATATGTGAATGGATTCCCAATGCCTTTGCAGGATGAAGTGAGACAAAACACCAGAGCAGTCCTAGTGAGAACAATAGAGATGTACAAGGAATCCTTTCCAATGATTGAAGGCAGACCCTATGTTGGTTATTCCATAACAGTGACTGAGGAAGCAATGGTAAATGGGACAATTGAGAAACCTCAGAGTGTAAGAATGCATAAATGTTCTTAAATCTTAAAGTACTAAATGAGACATTTTCTTCCTTCTTCTGATAAAATCTGATTGTTAATGTTATCTCCTCTACACTGTGATAGACCTTTTTGAAATGAGGAGATAGCAATCTGCACTGTCTGCGCTTGTTAAATTACCAGTACCAGAATAAATTTATTAAAAAATTTTTTAAAAAAAGCCTTAAGTATGGAAAACCATCTTTAAGCAATATTCCTTCATAAACAGAGGGACAAGTCGTCTTTCAAAATCCAGACAAGAAATTTTCACTTCGTTTTATGTTTGTGAGATTGTCTCCCCTGTGTCAAGGACGAAAGCCTCGATTTCACAACATAAAATACAAATAAAGCCACTTTTTCTTCGAATTGTCTGAAAATTATTTTTCCACAAATTGAACGTAACCCAAAGGTATCATAAAAAGTCGTCTGTTTGCATTTTGAAGGTAGGATGGAATTAATTAAGCAAAAAGAGTCCAAGACACCTAGGTCAGTTCAATTGCCATCTGATATAAGTATCGGGCACTGTTTTGTTGCTGGATAAATACCACAAGTGTCCAAACTTGCTATTGTGGGCAGCTTTAAGTATGGAAAACCATCTTTAAGCAATATTCCTTCATAAACAGAGGGACAAGTCGTCTTTCAAAATCCAGACTAGGAATTTTCACTTCGTTTTATGTTTGTGAGATTGTCTCCCCTGTGTCAAGGAGGAAAGCCTCGATTTCACAACATAAAATACAAATAAAGCCACTTTTTGGTTGAATTTCTTGGAAATTATTTTTCCACAAATTTAACGTAACCAAACGGTGTCATAAAAAGTCGTCTGTTTGCATTTTGAGGCTAGGATGGAATTAATTAAGCAAAAAGAGTCCAAGACACCTAGGGTGAGTTCAATTGCCATCTGATATAAGTATCGGGCACTATTTTGTTGCTGGATAAATACCACAAGTGTCCAAACTTGCTATTGTGGGCAGCTTTAAGTATGGAAAACCATCTTTAAGCAATATTCCTTCATAAACAGAGGGACAAGTCGTCTTTCAAAATCCAGACAAGAAATTTTCACTTCGTTTCATGTTTGTGAGATTGTCTCCCCTGTGTCAAGAACGAAAGCTTCGATTTCACAACATAAAATACAAATAAAGCCACTTTTGGTTGAATTTTCTGAAAATTATTTTTCCACAAATTGAACGTAACCCAAAGGTATCATAAAAAGTCGTCTGTTTGCATTTTGAAGCTAGGATGGAATTAATTAAGCAAAAGAGTCCAAGACACCTAGGTCAGTTCAATTGCCATCTGATATAAGTATCGGGCACTATTTTTTTGCTGGATAAATACCACAAGTGACCAAACTTGCTATTGTGGGCAGCTTTAAGTATGGAAAACCATCTTTAAGCAATATTCCTTCATAAACAGAGGGACAAGTCGTCTTTCAAAATCCAGACAAGAAATTTTCACTTCGTTTTATGTTTGTGAGATTGTCTCCCCTGTGTCAAGGACGAAAGCTTCGATTTCACAACATAAAATACAAATAAGGCCACTTTTTCTTCGAATTTTCTGAAAATTATTTTTCCACAAATTGAACGTAACCCAAAGGTATCATAAAAAGTCGTCTGTTTGCATTTTGAAGCTAGGATGGAATTAATTAAGCAAAAAGAGTCCAAGACACCTAGGTCAGTTCAATTGCCATCTGATATAAGTATCGGGCACTATTTTGTTGCTGGATAAATACCACAAGTGTCCAAACTTGCTATTGTGGGCAGCTTTAAGTATGGAAAACCATCTTTAAGCAATATTCCTTCATAAACAGAGGGACAAGTCGTCTTTCAAAATCCAGACAAGAAATTTTCACTTCGTTTCATGTTTGTGAGATTAAGCAGCCAAGAGACTGACAGATCTCCAAAGTGTTGGATCGGAAGATGAGATAGTGTCTTTTTATGAGTATGGGAGATACATGATTCCTTTACGGATTCATTGGCTTGATGCCACAGTGAGCTCAGTGTTTCTTAAGGATTACTTTACAAGGTTCGGAAGGTTGTTGAAGTCTTGAGGGAGTATGTAGAAGTGGAAAGTGTCAAGATCTTCTCAGGAGTACGAATCATCAGAATGGAGTTGACGGAAGAAGAAAGGGAACATGTTCCCCACATAGTTCGCTTTGGAGAAAAGAAGTCAATGTTGATAACAGTTCTGGCAGAGCCCCCCATATGTTTTAGGTGTCAAGGATTAGGACATGTACGAGCCGAAGTGCCCTGGCTTATCACAAGTCGTTTCTACAGAAAGTGATGTCACAGACCAAACTTCTACTAAGGATGTAGACAAGGTCCCTCACTTGGATAAAGGCAGTGATATTGATGATTCTGAGATACGTCAGATATCAGCGATGGATAGTGTGCAAGTAGATGATTCAGAAGGAAAGAGGAAGCAGTCATTACATCAGGACACATCAGATGAGGAAAGAAAACTACATGAGAAGAGATCAAGGAATGTGACAGAGAGTGTGGTTTCATCGCCTAGTGGCTCAGAGAGAGACAGTCGGGAGAAGGTTACACGACAGCAGAAGACTGTTACTGTTAGAGTCCAACTGAACAGACTTAAAGGCGCCACTTATCCTTTGGTGCATGTGAATGACAGTGATGTAGACAAATATATTTCGCATATGGAAGGAAGTCAGTATGGGAACGATCACATGTTAAAGAACAGATCTACAAGGACTTAAAAGAAAAAGGAAGCCAAGTAGTGATTCCAGAAGGAGAGACATCAACTGTTGTAAAGTACAAATATAAGGTGCCATAAGAGAACTGTGTTTAAAAGTGTTTCAAAGACAATATGAACTCTATCTAAATGTACCAGTATAAATGTTTTTCCTTCTTTAGAGTTATATTGTTAGCGGCCTTTCTCTCACCACTGTGATAGATTTTTTAAGACATAGAGATAAAGGTCGAAATGCACTGTCTGCGTCTGTAAAGTGATTAATGGAATAAACTTTATCAAAAACAAAAAAAAAGCTTTAAGTATGGAAAACCATCTTTAAGCAATATTCCTTCATAAACAGAGGGACAAGTCGTCTTTCAAAATCCAGACAAGAAATTTTCACTTCGTTTCATGTTTGTGAGATTGTCTCCCCTGTGTCAAGGACGAAAGCCTCGATTTCACAACATAAAATACAAATAAAGCCACTTTTTCTTCGAATTTTCTGAAAATTATTTTTCCACAAATTGAACGTAACCCAAAGGTATCATAAAAAGTCGTCTGTTTGCATTTTGAAGCTAGGACCGAATTAATTAAGCAAAAAGAGTCCAAGACACCTAGGTCAGTTCAATTGCCATCTGATATAAGTATCGGGCACTATTTTGTTGCTGGATAAATACCACAAGTGTCCAAACTTGCTATTGTGGGCAGCTTTAAGTATGGAAAACCATCTTTAAGCAATCTTCCTTCATAAACAAAGGGACAAGTCGTCTTTCAAAATCCAGACAAGAAATTATCACTTCGTTTCATGTTTGTGAGATTGTCTCCCCTGTGTCAAGGACGAAAGCTTCGATTTCACAACATAAAATACAAATAAGGCCACTTTTTCTTCGAATTTTCTGAAAATTATTTTTCCACAAATTGAACGTAACCCAAAGGTATCATAAAAAGTCGTCTGTTTGCATTTTGAAGCTAGGATGGAATTAATTAAGCAAAAAGAGTCCAAGACACCTAGGTCAGTTCAATTGCCATCTGATATAAGTATCGGGCACTATTTTTTGCTGGATAAATACCACAAGTGTCCAAACTTGCTATTGTGGGCAGCTTTAAGTATGGAAAACCATCTTTAAGCAATATTCCTTCATAAACAGAGGGACAAGTCGTCTTTCAAAATCCAGACAAGAAATTTTCACTTCGTTTCATGTTTGTGAGATTAAGCAGCCAAGAGACTGACAGATCTCCAAAGTGTTGGATCGGAAGATGAGATAGTGTCTTTTATGAGTATGGGAGATACATGATTCCTTTACGGATTCATTGGCTTGATGCCACAGTGAGCTCAGTGTTTTTAAGGATTACTTTACAAGGTTCGGAAAGGTTGTTGAAGTCTTGAGGGAGTATGTAGAAGTGGAAAGTGTCAAGATCTTCTCAGGAGTACGAATCATCAGAATGGAGTTGACGAAGAAGAAAGGGAACATGTTCCCCACATAGTTCGCTTTGGAGAAAAGAAGTCAATGTTGATAAAGTTCTGGCAGAGCCCCCATATGTTTTAGGTGTCAAGGATTAGACATGTACGAGCGAAGTGCCCTGGCTTATCACAAGTCGTTTCTACAGAAAGTGATGTCACAGACCAAACTTCTACTAAGGATGTAGACAAGGTCCCTCACTTGGATAAAGGCAGTGATATTGATGATTCTGAGATACGTCAGATATCAGCGATGGATAGTGTGCAAGTAGATGATTCAGAAGGAAAGAGGAAGCAGTCATTACATCAGGACACATCAGATGAGGAAAGAAAACTACATGAGAAGAGATCAAGGAATGTGACAGAGAGTGTGGTTTCATCGCCTAGTGGCTCAGAGAGAGACAGTCGGGAGAAGGTTACACGACAGCAGAAGACTGTTACTGTTAGAGTCCAACTGAACAGACTTAAAGGCGCCACTTATCCTTTGGTGCATGTGAATGACAGTGATGTAGACAAATATATTTCGCATATGGAAGGGAAGTCAGTATGGGAACGATCACATGTTAAAGAACAGATCTACAAGGACTTAAAAGAAAAAGGAAGCCAAGTAGTGATTCCAGAAGGAGAGACATCAACTGTTGTAAAGTACAAATATAAGGTGCCATAAGAGAACTGTGTTTAAAAGTGTTTCAAAGACAATATGAACTCTATCTAAATGTACCAGTATAAATGTTTTTCCTTCTTTAGAGTTATATTGTTAGCGGCCTTTCTCTCACCACTGTGATAGATTTTTTAAGACATAGAGATAAAGGTCGAAATGCACTGTCTGCGTCTGTAAAGTGATTAATGGAATAAACTTTATCAAAAACAAAAAAAAAAAAAGCTTTAAGTATGGAAAACCATCTTTAAGCAATATTCCTTCATAAACAGAGGGACAAGTCGTCTTTCAAAATCCAGACAAGAAATTTTCACTTCGTTTCATGTTTGTGAGATTGTCTCCCCTGTGTCAAGGACGAAAGCCTCGATTTCACAACATAAAATACAAATAAAGCCACTTTTTCTTTGAATTTTCTGAAAATTATTTTTCCACAAATTGAACGTAACCCAAAGGTATCATAAAAGTCGTCTGTTTGCATTTTGAAGCTAGGATGGAATTAATTAAGCAAAAGAGTCCAAGACACCTAGGTCAGTTCAATTGCCATCTGATATAAGTATCGGGCACTATTTTGTTGCTGGATAAATACCACAAGTGTCCAAACTTGCTATTGTGGGCAGCTTTAAGTATGGAAAACCATCTTTAAGCAATCTTCCTTCATAAACAGAGGGACAAGTCGTCTTTCAAAATCCAGACAAGAAATTATCACTTCGTTTCATGTTTGTGAGATTGTCTCCCCTGTGTCAAGGACGAAAGCTTCGATTTCACAACATAAAAATACAAATAAAGCCACTTTTTCTTCGAATTTTCTGAAAATTATTTTTCCACAAATTGAACGTAACCCAAAGGTATCATAAAAAGTCGTCTGTTTGCATTTTGAAGCTAGGACCGAATTAATTAAGCAAAAAGAGTCCAAGACACCTAGGTCAGTTCAATTGCCATCTGATATAAGTATCGGGCACTATTTTGTTGCTGGATAAATACCACAAGTGTCCAAACTTGCTATTGTGGGCAGCTTTAAGTATGGAAAACCATCTTTAAGCAATATTCCTTCATAAACAGAGGGACAAGTCGTCTTTCAAAATCCAGACAAGAAATTTTCACTTCGTTTCATGTTTGTGAGATTGTCTCCCCTGTGTCAAGGACGAAAGCTTCGATTTCACAACATAAAATACAAATAAAGCCACTTTTTCTTCGAATTTTCTGAAAATTATTTTTCCACAAATTGAACGTAACCCAAAGGTATCATAAAAGTCGTCTGTTTGCATTTTGAAGCTAGGATGGAATTAATTAAGCAAAAAGAGTCCAAGACACCTAGGTCACTTCAATTGCCATCTGATATAAGTATCGGGCACTATTTTGTTGCTGGATAAATACCACAAGTGTGCAAACTTGCTATTGTGGGCAGCTTTAAGTATGGAAAACCATCTTTAAGCAATATTCCTTCATAAACAGAGGGACAAGTCGTCTTTCAAAATCCAGACAAGAAATTTTCACTTCGTTTCATGTTTGTGAGATTGTCTCCCCTGTGTCAAGGACGAAAGCTTCGATTTCACAACATAAAATACAAATAAAGCCACTTTTTCTTCGAATTTTCTGAAAATTATTTTTCCACAAATTGAACGTAACCCAAAGGTATCATAAAAAGTCGTCTGTTTGCATTTTGAAGCTAGGATGGAATTAATTAAGCAAAAGAGTCCAAGACACCTAGGTCAGTTCAATTGCCATCTGATATAAGTATCGGGCACTATTTTGTTGCTGGATAAATACCACAAGTGTCCAAACTTGCTATTGTGGGCAGCTTTAAGTATGGAAAACCATCTTTAAGCAATATTCCTTCATAAACAGAGGGACAAGTCGTCTTTCAAAATCCAGACAAGAAATTTTCACTTCGTTTCATGTTTGTGAGATTGTCTCCCTGTGTCAAGGACGAAAGCTTCGATTTCACAACATAAAATACAAATAAAGCCACTTTTTCTTCGAATTTTCTGAAAATTATTTTTCCACAAATTGAACGTAACCCAAAGGTATCATAAAAAGTCGTCTGTTTGCATTTTGAAGCTAGGATGGAATTAATTAAGCAAAAAGAGTCCAAGACACCTAGGTCAGTTCAATTGCCATCTGATATAAGTATCGGGCACTATTTTGTTGCTGGATAAATACCACAAGTGTCCAAACTTGCTATTGTGGGCAGCTTTAAGTATGGAAAACCATCTTTAAGCAATATTCCTTCATAAACAGAGGGACAAGTCGTCTTTCAAAATCCAGACAAGAAATTTTCACTTCGTTTCATGTTTGTGAGATTGTCTCCCCTGTGTCAAGGACGAAAGCCTCGATTTCACAACATAAAATACAAATAAAGCCACTTTTCTTCGAATTTTCTGAAAATTATTTTTCCACAAATTGAACGTAACCCAAAGGTATCATAAAAAGTCGTCTGTTTGCATTTTGAAGCTAGGATGGAATTAATTAAGCAAAAGAGTCCAAGACACCTAGGTCACTTCAATTGCCATCTGATATAAGTATCGGGCACTATTTTGTTGCTGGATAAATACCACAAGTGTCCAAACTTGCTATTATTGTGGGCAGCTTTAAGTATGGAAAACCATCTTTAAGCAATATTCCTTCATAAACAGAGGGACAAGTCGTCTTTCAAAATCCAGACAAGAAATTTTCACTTCGTTTCATGTTTGTGAGATTGTCTCCCCTGTGTCAAGGACGAAAGCTTCGATTTCACAACATAAAATACAAATAAAGCCACTTTTTCTTCGAATTTTCTGAAAATTATTTTTCCACAAATTGAACGTAACCCAAAGGTATCATAAAAAGTCGTCTGTTTGCATTTTGAAGCTAGGATGGAATTAATTAAGCAAAAAGAGTCCAAGACACCTAGGTGAGTTCAATTGCCATCTGATATAAGTATCGGGCACTATTTTGTTGCTGGATAAATACCACAAGTGTCCAAACTTGCTATTGTGGGCAGCTTTAAGTATGGGTCCAAGTTTCGTATGTTTTTCCATGTTTAATTGACTTTGTTGCAGTTTTCTGAGGATGTTTGTGTATGTGATTTACGAACGCTTCTTTCAACAGGTCTACGGGTGGGCATCACTTGTTTATCAGGTGTGTGGTCTTGAGTGATCTCCCCCCTTTTGTTCATCATGGCTCTTGCTAGTGCAGTGGAGGCTGGTGAGATACCGGAGCAGTTCATCGATCAAGACTTGGCTTCGAGGACCATACAGGTGAATTCACAGCACAGGAAAGTTTCCAAGGATGACATGTTACAAGTGTTGAAGGCCAACATTCCATCGTTGAGAACCAAGGACTTTGTGAGCGTATGGAATACTGAGAAGTCGGGACAAGTATTCATTACCTTCAAGAACAAGGAGCAGGCTGACTTACTCAGGAGACAGAAGGAGGTGAAATATGGAAACAACAGTCTCGTGTTTTCGTGCTATGGAGCCAGAGTTGTGGTACTACGTGTACACTGGTTGCATGCTACAGTGAAGCATGCGTTCCTATGGGATTATTTCAGCAGATTCGGGAAAGTCAGGGATGTGTATTTCGAGACACGATTGGTTGACGGAGAGAGGCTTGGAACTGGAATTCGTTATGTGAGGCTTGAATTGGAGGAGAATGAACTGGAGCATATTCCACATGTGGTTAACTTTGGAAGGAAACAATCCATGTTGATTACAGCGCCTGGACGCTTACCCTTGTGTTTGAAGTGTCACAGATACGGGCATGTGCGTGCAATGTGTGACCAGGCCTTGAAGGAGCACATCACCACAGCTACAGAGAGTGAACAGAGAGAGAAGACACGAGAAGAAAGTGATTCAGTAGACATGGAAGGACTTGATTCAGAGGCGAATGCAACACAGGGAGAGGAACAGGAGGTGAACAGTGTTGAAGATTCAAGGATAATAGATTCAGATGGAGGACAGAAAAGGAAACCAGAGTTCAGTGTTCAACGCACAGGCAAGGAGACAGGAAAGAAGAAGAAAGAGAGTGATTCGGGGAGTGTTTCTCAGCCCAGCTGGGCAGAGCAGGCATCTGAGACTGACACTGAACTAGCAGCTATGGACATGGCTTCAACTTCAGCTGCTACAGGATCTAAGTGTAGTGATGTGTTAGCCACAGCAGAGGAGTCAGTTTCATCTGAGTGTCCAAGAACACCAAGAAAGGACAAGTACTGGACAGTGAAGATAAAGCTAGTCAGGCAGAAAGGTACAGACAAGGTGGAAGTGCTGTTTTACGACCGGCCTATCCATCAGTTTGCCAAGGACTTTCCAGATAAACAGAGGGAATTAGTGAAGGTCAAGGCAGAGGAGGCTGTGTTGAGAATTGTCAAGAAATTCAGGAAGTGTTTCCCTATAGAGGACAACCAGGATTCTAGAGACTTTTCATTGGAGTTTTCTGAACTGGCTCTGTTGGGAAAGGACATTATCCCGCCAAAGAACATTACAAAGCACTAGTAAAATCTCAAAAATCATACTACTAAAGTTCCCTTCTCCTTAAACTGTAATTGTTAGTACTATTGCCTCTCTCCTGTGATATTTTCTTTTAATTGAGAGGTGATAGTAATTGCACTGTCTGCGCCTGTCATCACTAATAGTACGTCAATAAATTTATTAAAAAAAAAAAAAAAAAGCTTTAAGTATGGAAAACCATCTTTAAGCAATATTCCTTCATAAACAGAGGGACAAGTCGTCTTTCAAAATCCAGACAAGAAATTTTCACTTCGTTTCATGTTTGTGAGATTAAGCAGCCAAGAGACTGACAGATCTCCAAAGTGTTGGATCGGAAGATGAGATAGTGTCTTTTTATGAGTATGGGAGATACATGATTCCTTTACGGATTCATTGGCTTGATGCCACAGTGAGCTCAGTGTTTCTTAAGGATTACTTTACAAGGTTCGGAAAGGTTGTTGAAGTCTTGAGGGAGTATGTAGAAGTGGAAAGTGTCAAGATCTTCTCAGGAGTACGAATCATCAGAATGGAGTTGACGGAAGAAGAAAGGGGAACATGTTCCCCACATAGTTCGCTTTGGAGAAAAGAAGTCAATGTTGATAACAGTTCCCCTGGCAGAGCCCCCATATGTTTTAGGTGTCAAGGATTAGGACATGTACGAGCGAAGTGCCCTGGCTTATCACAAGTCGTTTCTACAGAAAGTGATGTCACAGACCAAACTTCTACTAAGGATGTAGACAAGGTCCCTCACTTGGATAAAGGCAGTGATATTGATGATTCTGAGATACGTCAGATATCAGCGATGGATAGTGTGCAAGTAGATGATTCAGAAGGAAAGAGGAAGCAGTCATTACATCAGGACACATCAGATGAGGAAAGAAAACTACATGAGAAGAGATCAAGGAATGTGACAGAGAGTGTGGTTTCATCGCCTAGTGGCTCAGAGAGAGACAGTCGGGAGAAGGTTACACGACAGCAGAAGACTGTTACTGTTAGAGTCCAACTGAACAGACTTAAAGGCGCCACTTATCCTTTGGTGCATGTGAATGACAGTGATGTAGACAAATATATTTCGCATATGGAAGGGAAGTCAGTATGGGAACGATCACATGTTAAAGAACAGATCTACAAGGACTTAAAAGAAAAAGGAAGCCAAGTAGTGATTCCAGAAGGAGAGACATCAACTGTTGTAAAGTACAAATATAAGGTGCCATAAGAGAACTGTGTTTAAAAGTGTTTCAAAGACAATATGAACTCTATCTAAATGTACCAGTATAAATGTTTTCCTTCTTTAGAGTTATATTGTTAGCGGCCTTTCTCTCACCACTGTGATAGATTTTTAAGACATAGAGATAAAGGTCGAAATGCACTGTCTGCGTCTGTAAAGTGATTAATGGAATAAACTTTATCAAAACAAAAAAAGCTTTAAGTATGGGAAACCATCTTTAAGCAATATTCCTTCATAAACAGAGGAACAAGTCGTCTTTCAAAATCCAGACAAGAAATTTTCACTTCGTTTCATGTTTGTGAGATTGTCTCCCCCTGTGTCAAGGACGAAAGCCTCGATTTCACAACATAAAATACAAATAAAGCCACTTTTTCTTCGAATTTTCTGAAAATTATTTTTCCACAAATTGAACGTAACCCAAAGGTATCATAAAAAGTCGTCTGTTTGCATTTTGAAGCTAGGATGGAATTAATTAAGCAAAAGAGTCCAAGACACCTAGGTCAGTTCAATTGCCATCTGATATAAGTATCGGGCACTATTTTGTTGCTGGATAAATACCACAAGTGTCCAAACTTGCTATTGTGGGCAGCTTTAAGTATGGAAAACCATCTTTAAGCAATATTCCTTCATAAACAGAGGGACAAGTCGTCTTTCAAAATCCAGACAAGAAATTTTCACTTCGTTTCATGTTTGTGAGATTGCCTCCCCTGTGTAAAGGACGAAAGCTTCGATTTCACAACATAAAATACAAATAAAGCCACTTTTTCTTCGAATTGTCAGAAAATTATTTTTCCACAAATTGAACGTAACCAAAAGGTATCATAAAAAGTCGTCTGTTTGCATTTTGAAGCTAGGATGGAATTAATTAAGCAAAAAGAGTCCAAGACACCTAGGTCAGTTCAATTGCCATCTGATATAAGTATCGGGCACTATTTTGTTGCTGGATAAATACCACAAGTGTCCAAACTTGCTATTGTGGGCAGCTTTAAGTATGGATCGCTTCTCGGCCTTTTGGCTCAGGATCAAAGTTCCGTTCCTCATGTTTAATTGAATTTTGTTGCAGTTTCCTGGACTTTGTTGTGTATGTGATTTACGAACGCTTCCTTTACCAGGTCTACGGGTGGGCATCGCTTGTTTATCAAGTGTGTGGCTTTGAGTAGTCTCCCCCCATTGCTGTTCATCATGGCTCTAGCTAATGCTGTGGATTATGGGGAGATCCCTGAGGAGTACTTCGACTCTCAGTATGCTGCTCGGACTCTTAGGATTGACTCTTTGCAGAGGAATGTGTCCAAGGAAGACCTGTTACAAGTTCTGCAGGCGAACGTCCCTTCCTTCAAGATGCGAGACTGCACTAGCATCTGGAATACAGAGAAATCTGGACAACACTTTATCACCCTGAGGACTAGAGACCAAGTGGAAGTGATAAGGAGACTTAAGGAGATTCAGTATGGGAATAATGTTTTGTGTTTTTCCAGTTATGGCGCTCAGGTTGTT
Source organism: Haliotis rubra (assembly GCF_003918875.1). Taxonomy (NCBI): domain Eukaryota; kingdom Metazoa; phylum Mollusca; class Gastropoda; order Lepetellida; family Haliotidae; genus Haliotis; species Haliotis rubra. The sequence continues at coordinate 35,075 of NW_025766218.1, read as the reverse complement.
ACACTGAAAGTGCATTGGCTGCATGCCACAGTGAGACATACTTTCTTGAAGGACTTCTTTTCGAAATTTGGGAAAGTTATGGACGTGAGATGGGAAACCAGACTTTGGATGGCAACCAGATTACTACAGGTGTGAGATACGTTAAGGTGCAACTGGAGGATGAAGGGTTGGAGCAGATCCCACACGTGGTACAGTTTGGAAAGAAGAATTCCATGTTGATCACAGTGCCAGGAAGACTACCTCTATGCCTGCGCTGTCATACATACGGACATGTCAGGGCCATGTGCCCGAAGGTTCTAAAGGCGACTAATTCAGCACCAGAGGTTCAAGCACCAGAGGTTCAAGACTGTGAGGAGAAGGAGAAAGAGATGGAGAAGGAGAGTACTGATGAACAGGATACGGACAGAGGAGAATCAAGTGATTCAGATGTAGAACAGGAGAAGGAAGTGCCATCCACTAAGAGGAAGCAGAGTGATTCACAGGAAGGTGTTGTTACGGAGAAGAAGGATGTGATAAAGAAGAAGAAAAGTGTTACTTCTGGGAATGTTTCACCAAAAAGTTGGGCTGAACAAGTTTCACAGAGTGATGCAGAGTTAGCCGCCCTTCCAGAGACTGATACCACTTTTAAGCCCGTATATTGGAAATTCGGTATAAGGATAACCAAGATCAAGGACAGCAACAGGGTGAAAGTTGATTTTGATTACAAGACTATACAATCTTTCTTGGAAAACTTCCGTGTAGGCAACCGGGATGAGATGAAGACAAAGGCACAGGACGCTATCTTGAGAACAGTGACTAAGTACAGGAGGCACTTTCCTTTATGCAAGGATCGGGATTACATGACTTTTCCATGGAACTGTGTGACCTAGCAATAAAAGGTCAAACTCTGATGCCTTATGACATTACTAAACAAGATTAAAATTCCCTAAAATTCATCACTAAGCTTTCTCTTCTTTAGATTTCCACATGTTAGCACTATCACCTCAACACTGTGATAACATTTTTAATTTTGGGGTGATAGTTTTTGCGCTGTCCGCACATGTACAAATTAACAGTCTCTGAATAAATTTATTAACAAAAAAAAAAGCTTTAAGTATGGAAAACCATCTTTAAGCAATCTTCCTTCATAAACAAAGGGACAAGTCGTCTTTCAAAATCCAGACAAGAAATTATCACTTCGTTTCATGTTTGTGAGATTGTCTCCCCTGTGTCAAGGACGAAAGCTTCGATTTCACAACATAAAATACAAATAAAGCCACTTTTTCTTCGAATTTTCTGAAAATTATTTTTCCACAAATTGAACGTAACCAAAAGGTATCATAAAAAGTCGTCTGTTTGCATTTTGAAGCTAGGATGGAATTAATTAAGCAAAAAGAGTCCAAGACACCTAGGTCACTTCAATTGCCATCTGATATAAGTATCGGGCACTATTTTGTTGCTGGATAAATACCACAAGTGTCCAAACTTGCTATTGTGGGCAGCTTTAAGTATGGATCGCTTCTCGGCCTTTTGGCTCAGGATCAAAGTTCCGTTCCTCATGTTTAATTGAATTTTGTTGCAGTTTCCTGGACTTTGTTGTGTATGTGATTTACGAACGCTTCCTTTACCAGGTCTACGGGTGGGCATCGCTTGTTTATCAAGTGTGTGGCTTTGAGTAGTCTCCCCCCATTGCTGTTCATCATGGCTCTAGCTAATGCTGTGGATTATGGGGAGATCCCTGAGGAGTACTTCGACTCTCAGTATGCTGCTCGGACTCTTAGGATTAACTCTTTGCAGAGGAATGTGTCCAAGGAAGACCTGTTACAAGTTCTGCAGGCGAACGTCCCTTCCTTCAAGATGCGAGACTGCACTAGCATCTGGAATACAGAGAAATCTGGACAACACTTTATCACCCTGAGGACTAGAGACCAAGTGGAAGTGATAAGGAGACTTAAGGAGATTCAGTATGGGAATAATGTTTTGTGTTTTCCCAGTTATGGCGCTCAGGTTGTTACACTGAAAGTGCATTGGCTGCATGCCACAGTGAGACATACTTTCTTGAAGGACTTCTTTTCGAAATTTGGGAAAGTTATGGACGTGAGATGGGAAACCAGACTTTTGGATGGCAACCAGATTACTACAGGTGTGAGATACGTTAAGGTGCAACTGGAGGATGAAGGGTTGGAGCAGATCCCACACGTGGTACAGTTTGGAAAGAAGAATTCCATGTTGATCACAGTGCCAGGAAGACTACCTCTATGCCTGCGCTGTCATACATACGGACATGTCAGGGCCATGTGCCCGAAGGTTCTAAAGGCGACTAATTCAGCACCAGAGGTTCAAGCACCAGAGGTTCAAGACTGTGAGGAGAAGGAGAAAGAGATGGAGAAGGAGAGTACTGATGAACAGGATACGGACAGAGGGAGAATCAAGTGATTCAGATGTAGAACAGGAGAAGGAAGTGCCATCCACTAAGAGGAAGCAGAGTGATTCACAGGAAGGTGTTGTTACGGAGAAGAAGGATGTGATAAAGAAGAAGAAAAGTGTTACTTCTGGGAATGTTTCACCAAAAAGTTGGGCTGAACAAGTTTCACAGAGTGATGCAGAGTTAGCCGCCCTTCCAGAGACTGATACCACTTTTAAGCCCGTATATTGGAAATTCGGTATAAGGATAACCAAGATCAAGGACAGCAACAGGGTGAAAGTTGATTTTGATTACAAGACTATACAATCTTTCTTGGAAAACTTCCGTGTAGGCAACCGGGATGAGATGAAGACAAAGGCACAGGACGCTATCTTGAGAACAGTGACTAAGTACAGGAGGCACTTTCCTTTATGCAAGGATCGGGATTACGCTGACTTTTCCATGGAACTGTGTGACCTAGCAATAAAAGGTCAAACTCTGATGCCTTATGACATTACTAAACAAGATTAAAATTCCCTAAAATTCATCACTAAGCTTTCTCTTCTTTAGATTTCCACATGTTAGCACTATCACCTCAACACTGTGATAACATTTTTTAATTTTGGGGTGATAGTTTTTTGCGCTGTCCGCACATGTACAAATTAACAGTCTCTGAATAAATTTATTAACAAAAAAAAAAAAAAAAAAGCTTTAAGTATGGAAAACCATCTTTAAGCAATCTTCCTTCATAAACAAAGGGACAAGTCGTCTTTCAAAATCCAGACAAGAAATTATCACTTCGTTTCATGTTTGTGAGATTGTCTCCCCTGTGTCAAGGACGAAAGCTTCGATTTCACAACATAAAATACAAATAAAGCCACTTTTTCTTCGAATTTTCTGAAAATTATTTTTCCACAAATTGAACGTAACCCAAAGGTATCATAAAAAGTCGTCTGTTTGCATTTTGAAGCTAGGATGGAATTAATTAAGCAAAAAGAGTCCAAGACACCTAGGTCACTTCAATTGCCATCTGATATAAGTATCGGGCACTATTTTGTTGCTGGATAAATACCACAAGTGTGCAAACTTGTTATTGTGGGCAGCTTTAAGTATGGAAAACCATCTTTAAGCAATATTCCTTCATAAACAGAGGGACAAGTCGTCTTTCAAAATCCAGACAAGAAATTTTCACTTCGTTTCATGTTTGTGAGATTGTCTCCCCTGTGTCAAGGACGAAAGCCTCGATTTCACAACATAAAATACAAATAAAGCCACTTTTTCTTCGAATTTTCTGAAAATTATTTTTCCACAAATTGAACGTAACCCAAAGGTATCATAAAAAGTCGTCTGTTTGCATTTTGAAGCTAGGACCGAATTAATTAAGCAAAAAGAGTCCAAGACACCTAGGTGAGTTCAATTGCCATCTGATATAAGTATCGGGCACTATTTTGTTGCTGGATAAATACCACAAGTGTCCAAACTTGCTATTGTGGGCAGCTTTAAGTATGGAAAACCATCTTTAAGCAATATTCCTTCATAAACAGAGGGACAAGTCGTCTTTCAAAATCCAGACAAGAAATTTTCACTTCGTTTCATGTTTGTGAGATTAAGCAGCCAAGAGACTGACAGATCTCCAAAGTGTTGGATCGGAAGATGAGATAGTGTCTTTTTATGAGTATGGGAGATACATGATTCCTTTACGGATTCATTGGCTTGATGCCACAGTGAGCTCAGTGTTTCTTAAGGATTACTTTACAAGGTTCGGAAAGGTTGTTGAAGTCTTGAGGAGTATGTAGAAGTGGAAAGTGTCAAGATCTTCTCAGGAGTACGAATCATCAGAATGGAGTTGACGGAAGAAGAAAGGGAACATGTTCCCCACATAGTTCGCTTTGGAGAAAAGAAGTCAATGTTGATAACAGTTCCTGGCAGAGCCCCCATATGTTTTAGGTGTCAAGGATTAGGACATGTACGAGCGAAGTGCCCTGGCTTATCACAAGTCGTTTCTACAGAAAGTGATGTCACAGACCAAACTTCTACTAAGGATGTAGACAAGGTCCCTCACTTGGATAAAGGCAGTGATATTGATGATTCTGAGATACGTCAGATATCAGCGATGGATAGTGTGCAAGTAGATGATTCAGAAGGAAAGAGGAAGCAGTCATTACATCAGGACACATCAGATGAGGAAAGAAAACTACATGAGAAGAGATCAAGGAATGTGACAGAGAGTGTGGTTTCATCGCCTAGTGGCTCAGAGAGAGACAGTCGGGAGAAGGTTACACGACAGCAGAAGACTGTTACTGTTAGAGTCCAACTGAACAGACTTAAAGGCGCCACTTATCCTTTGGTGCATGTGAATGACAGTGATGTAGACAAATATATTTCAGCATATGGAAGGGAAGTCAGTATGGGAACGATCACATGTTAAGAACAGATCTACAAGGACTTAAAAGAAAAAAGGAAGCCAAGTAGTGATTCCAGAAGGAGAGACATCAACTGTTGTAAAGTACAAATATAAGGTGCCATAAGAGAACTGTGTTTAAAAAGTGTTTCAAAGACAATATGAACTCTATCTAAATGTACCAGTATAAATGTTTTCCCTTCTTTAGAGTTATATTGTTAGCGGCCTTTCTCTCACCACTGTGATAGATTTTTAAGACATAGAGATAAAGGTCGAAATGCACTGTCTGCGTCTGTAAAGTGATTAATGGAATAAACTTTATCAAAACAAAAAGCTTTAAGTATGGAAAACCATCTTTAAGCAATCTTCCTTCATAAACAGAGGGACAAGTCGTCTTTCAAACTCCAGACAAGAAATTATCACTTCGTTTCATGTTTGTGAGATTGTCTCCCCTGTGTCAAGGACGAAAGCTTCGATTTCACAACATAAAATACAAATAAAGCCACTTTTTCTTCGAATTTTCTGAAAATTATTTTCCACAAATTGAACGTAACCCAAAGGTATCATAAAAGTCGTCTGTTTGCATTTTGAAGCTAGGACCGAATTAATTAAGCAAAAAGAGTCCAAGACACCTAGGTCAGTTCAATTGCCATCTGATATAAGTATCGGGCACTATTTTGTTGCTGGATAAATACCACAAGTGTCCAAACTTGCTATTGTGGGCAGCTTTAAGTATGGAAAACCATCTTTAAGCAATCTTCCTTCATAAACAGAGGGACAAGTCGTCTTTCAAACTCCAGACAAGAAATTATCACTTCGTTTCATGTTTGTGAGATTGTCTCCCCTGTGTCAAGGACGAAAGCTTCGATTTCACAACATAAAATACAAATAAAGCCACTTTTTCTTCGAATTTTCTGAAAATTATTTTTCCACAAATTGAACGTAACCCAAAGGTATCATAAAAAGTCGTCTGTTTGCATTTTGAAGCTAGGACCGAATTAATTAAGCAAAAAGAGTCCAAGACACCTAGGTCAGTTCAATTGCCATCTGATATAAGTATCGGGCACTATTTTGTTGCTGGATAAATACCACAAGTGTCCAAACTTGCTATTGTGGGCAGCTTTAAGTATGGAAAACCATCTTTAAGCAATATTCCTTCATAAACAGAGGGACAAGTCGTCTTTCAAAATCCAGACAAGAAATTTTCACTTCGTTTCATGTTTGTGAGATTAAGCAGCCAAGAGACTGACAGATCTCCAAAGTGTTGGATCGGAAGATGAGATAGTGTCTTTTTATGAGTATGGGAGATACATGATTCCTTTACGGATTCATTGGCTTGATGCCACAGTGAGCTCAGTGTTTCTTAAGGATTACTTTACAAGGTTCGGAAAGGTTGTTGAAGTCTTGAGGGAGTATGTAGAAGTGGAAAGTGTCAAGATCTTCTCAGGAGTACGAATCATCAGAATGGAGTTGACGGAAGAAGAAAGGGAACATGTTCCCCACATAGTTCGCTTTGGAGAAAAGAAGTCAATGTTGATAACAGTTCCTGGCAGAGCCCCCATATGTTTTAGGTGTCAAGGATTAGGGACATGTACGAGCGAAGTGCCCTGGCTTATCACAAGTCGTTTCTACAGAAAGTGATGTCACAGACCAAACTTCTACTAAGGATGTAGACAAGGTCCCTCACTTGGATAAAGGCAGTGATATTGATGATTCTGAGATACGTCAGATATCAGCGATGGATAGTGTGCAAGTAGATGATTCAGAAGGAAAGAGGAAGCAGTCATTACATCAGGACACATCAGATGAGGAAAGAAAACTACATGAGAAGAGATCAAGGAATGTGACAGAGAGTGTGGTTTCATCGCCTAGTGGCTCAGAGAGAGACAGTCGGGAGAAGGTTACACGACAGCAGAAGACTGTTACTGTTAGAGTCCAACTGAACAGACTTAAAGGCGCCACTTATCCTTTGGTGCATGTGAATGACAGTGATGTAGACAAATATATTTCGCATATGGAAGGGAAGTCAGTATGGGAACGATCACATGTTAAAGAACAGATCTACAAGGACTTAAAAGAAAAAAGGAAGCCAAGTAGTGATTCCAGAAGGAGAGACATCAACTGTTGTAAAGTACAAATATAAGGTGCCATAAGAGAACTGTGTTTAAAAGTGTTTCAAAGACAATATGAACTCTATCTAAATGTACCAGTATAAATGTTTTTCCTTCTTTAGAGTTATATTGTTAGCGCCTTTCTCTCACCACTGTGATAGATTTTTTAAGACATAGAGATAAAGGTCGAAATGCACTGTCTGCGTCTGTAAAGTGATTAATGGAATAAACTTTATCAAAAACAAAAAAAAAGCTTTAAGTATGGAAAACCATCTTTAAGCAATATTCCTTCATAAACAGAGGGACAAGTCGTCTTTCAAAATCCAGACAAGAAATTTTCACTTCGTTTCATGTTTGTGAGATTGCCTCCCCTGTGTCAAGGACGAAAGCTTCGATTTCACAACATAAAATACAAATAAAGCCACTTATTCTTCGAATTGTCAGAAAATTATTTTTCCACAAATTGAACGTAACCAAAAGGTATCATAAAAAGTCGTCTGTTTGCATTTTGAAGCTAGGATGGAATTAATTAAGCAAAAAGAGTCCAAGACACCTAGGTCAGTTCAATTACCATCTGATATAAGTATCGGGCACTATTTTGTTGCTGGATAAATACCACAAGTGTCCAAACTTGCTATTGTGGGCAGCTTTAAGTATGGAAAACCATCTTTAAGCAATCTTCCTTCATAAACAGAGGGACAAGTCGTCTTTCAAAATCCAGACAAGAAATTATCACTTCGTTTCATGTTTGTGAGATTGTCTCCCCTGTGTCAAGGACGAAAGCTTCGATTTCACAACATAAAATACAAATAAGGCCACTTTTTCTTCGAATTTTCTGAAAATTATTTTTCCACAAATTGAACGTAACCCAAAGGTATCATAAAAAGTCGTCTGTTTGCATTTTGAAGCTAGGATGGAATTAATTAAGCAAAAAGAGTCCAAGACACCTAGGTGAGTTCAATTGCCATCTGATATAAGTATCGGGCACTATTTTGTTGCTTGGATAAATACCACAAGTGTGCAAACTTGCTATTGTGGGCAGCTTTAAGTATGGAAAACCATCTTTAAGCAATATTCCTTCATAAACAGAGGGACAAGTCGTCTTTCAAAATCCAGACAAGAAATTTTCACTTCGTTTCATGTTTGTGAGATTGTCTCCCCTGTGTCAAGGACGAAAGCTTCGATTTCACAACATAAAATACAAATAAAGCCACTTTTTTTCTTCGAATTTTCTGAAAATTATTTTTCCACAAATTGAACGTAACCCAAAGGTATCATAAAAAGTCGTCTGTTTGCATTTTGAAGCTAGGATGGAATTAATTAAGCAAAAAGAGTCCAAGACACCTAGGTCAGTTCAATTGCCATCTGATATAAGTATCGGGCACTATTTTGTTGCTGGATAAATACCACAAGTGTCCAAACTTGCTATTGTGGGCAGCTTTAAGTATGGAAAACCATCTTTAAGCAATCTTCCTTCATAAACAGAGGGACAAGTCGTCTTTCAAAATCCAGACAAGAAATTATCACTTCGTTTCATGTTTGTGAGATTGTCTCCCCTGTGTCAAGGACGAAAGCTTCGATTTCACAACATAAAATACAAATAAAGCCACTTTTTCTTCGAATTTTCTGAAAATTATTTTTCCACAAATTGAACGTAACCCAAAGGTATCATAAAAAGTCGTCTGTTTGCATTTTGAAGCTAGGATGGAATTAATTAAGCAAAAAGAGTCCAAGACACCTAGGTCACTTCAATTGCCATCTGATATAAGTATCGGGCACTATTTTGTTGCTGGATAAATACCACAAGTGTGCAAACTTGCTATTGTGGGCAGCTTTAAGTATGGAAAACCATCTTTAAGCAATATTCCTTCATAAACAGAGGGACAAGTCGTCTTTCAAAATCCAGACAAGAAATTTTCACTTCGTTTCATGTTTGTGAGATTGTCTCCCCTGTGTCAAGGACGAAAGCTTCGATTTCACAACATAAAATACAAATAAAGCCACTTTTTTCTTCGAATTTTCTGAAAATTATTTTTCCACAAATTGAACGTAACCCAAAGGTATCATAAAAGTCGTCTGTTTGCATTTTGAAGCTAGGATGGACTTAATTAAGCAAAAGAGTCCAAGACACCTAGGTCAGTTCAATTGCCATCTGATATAAGTATCGGGCACTATTTTGTTGCTGGATAAATACCACAAGTGTGCAAACTTGCTATTGTGGGCAGCTTTAAGTATGGAAAACCATCTTTAAGCAATATTCCTTCATAAACAGAGGGACAAGTCGTCTTTCAAAATCCAGACAAGAAATTTTCACTTCGTTTCATGTTTGTGAGATTGTCTCCCCTGTGTCAAGGACGAAAGCTTCGATTTCACAACATAAAATACAAATAAAGCCACTTTTTCTTCGAATTTTCTGAAAATTATTTTTTCCACAAATTGAACGTAACCCAAAGGTATCATAAAAAGTCGTCTGTTTGCATTTTGAAGCTAGGATGGAATTAATTAAGCAAAAAGAGTCCAAGACACCTAGGTGAGTTCAATTGCCATCTGATATAAGTATCGGGCACTATTTTGTTGCTGGATAAATTCCAAAAGTGTCCAAACTTGCTATTGTGGGCAGCTTTAAGTATGGATCGCTTCTCGGCCTTTTGGCTCGCGATCAAAGTTCCGTTTCTCATGTTTAATTGAATTTTGTTGCAGTTTCCTGGACTTTGTTGTGTATGTGATTTACGAACGCTTCCTTTACCAGGTCTACGGGTGGGCATCGCTTGTTTATCAAGTGTGTGGCTTTGAGTAGTCTCCCCCCATTGCTGTTCATCATGGCTCTAGCTAATGCTGTGGATTATGGGGAGATCCCTGAGGAGTACTTCGACTCTCAGTATGCTGCTCGGACTCTTAGGATTGACTCTTTGCAGAGGAATGTGTCCAAGGAAGACCTGTTACAAGTTCTGCAGGCGAACGTCCCTTCCTTCAAGATGCGAGACTGCACTAGCATCTGGAATACAGAGAAATCTGGACAACACTTTATCACCCTGAGGACTAGAGACCAAGTGGAAGTGATAAGGAGACTTAAGGAGATTCAGTATGGGAATAATGTTTTGTGTTTTTCCAGTTATGGCGCTCAGGTTGTTACACTGAAAGTGCATTGGCTGCATGCCACAGTGAGACATACTTTCTTGAAGGACTTCTTTTCGAAATTTGGGAAAGTTATGGACGTGAGATGGGAAACCAGACTTTGGATGGCAACCAGATTACTACAGGTGTGAGATACGTTAAGGTGCAACTGGAGGATGAAGGGTTGGAGCAGATCCCACACGTGGTACAGTTTGGAAAGAAGAATTCCATGTTGATCACAGTGCCAGGAAGACTACCTCTATGCCTGCGCTGTCATACATACGGACATGTCAGGGCCATGTGCCCGAAGGTTCTAAAGGCGACTAATTCAGCACCAGAGGTTCAAGCACCAGAGGTTCAAGCACCAGAGGTTCAAGACTGTGAGGAGAAGGAGAAAGAGATGGAGAAGGAGAGTACTGATGAACAGGATACGGACAGAGGAGAATCAAGTGATTCAGATGTAGAACAGGAGAAGGAAGTGCCAACCACTAAGAGGAAGCAGAGTGATTCACAGGAAGGTGTTGTTACGGAGAAGAAGGATGTGATAAAGAAGAAGAAAAGTGTTACTTCTGGGAATGTTTCACCAAAAAGTTGGGCTGAACAAGTTTCACAGAGTGATGCAGAGTTGGCCGCCCTTCCAGAGACTGATACCACTTTTAAGCCCGTATATTGGAAATTCGGTATAAGGATAACCAAGATCAAGGACAGCAACAGGGTGAAAGTTGATTTTGATTACAAGACTATACAATCTTTCTTGGAAAACTTCCGTGTAGGCAACCGGGATGAGATGAAGACAAAGGCACAGGACTCTATCTTGAGAACAGTGACTAAGTACAGGAGGCACTTTCCTTTATGCAAGGATCGGGATTACACTGACTTTTCCATGGAACTGTGTGACCTAGCAATAAAAGGTCAAACTCTGATGCCTTATGACATTACTAAACAAGATTAAAATTCCCTAAAATTCATCACTAAGCTTTCTCTTCTTTAGATTTCCACATGTTAGCACTATCACCTCAACACTGTGATAACATTTTTTAATTTTGGGGTGATAGTTTTTTGCGCTGTCTGCACATGTACAAATTAACAGTCTCTGAATAAATTTATTAAAAAAGCCTTAAGTATGGAAAACCATCTTTAAGCAATATTCCTTCATAAACAGAGGGACAAGTCGTCTTTCAAAATCCAGACAAGAAATTTTCACTTCGTTTCATGTTTGTGAGATTGTCTCCCCTGTGTCAAGGACGAAAGCTTCGATTTCACAACATAAAATACAAATAAAGCCACTTTTTCTTCGAATTTTCAGAAAATTATTTTTCCACAAATTGAACGTAACCCAAAGGTATCATAAAAGTCGTCTGTTTGCATTTTGAAGCTAGGATGGAATTAATTAAGCAAAAGAGTCCAAGACACCTAGGTCAGTTCAATTGCCATCTGATATAAGTATCGGGCACTATTTTGTTGCTGGATAAATACCACAAGTGTCCAAACTTGCTATTGTGGGCAGCTTTAAGTATGGAAAACCATCTTTAAGCAATCTTCCTTCATAAACAAAGGGACAAGTCGTCTTTCAAAATCCAGACAAGAAATTATCACTTCGTTTCATGTTTGTGAGATTGTCTCCCCTGTGTCAAGGACGAAAGCTTCGATTTCACAACATAAAATACAAATAAGGCCACTTTTTCTTCGAATTTTCTGAAAATTATTTTTCCACAAATTGAACGTAACCCAAAGGTATCATAAAAAGTCGTCTGTTTGCATTTTGAAGCTAGGATGGACTTAATTAAGCAAAAAGAGTCCAAGACACCTAGGTCAGTTCAATTGCCATCTGATATAAGTATCGGGCACTATTTTGTTGCTGGATAAATACCACAAGTGTCCAAACTTGCTATTGTGGGCAGCTTTAAGTATGGAAAACCATCTTTAAGCAATATTCCTTCATAAACAGAGGGACAAGTCGTCTTTCAAAATCCAGACAAGAAATTTTCACTTCGTTTCATGTTTGTGAGATTGTCTCCCCTGTGTCAAGGACGAAAGCTTCGATTTCACAACATAAAATACAAATAAAGCCACTTTTTCTTCGAATTTTCTGAAAATTATTTTTCCACAAATTGAACGTAACCCAAAGGTATCATAAAAGTCGTCTGTTTGCATTTTGAAGCTAGGATGGAATTAATTAAGCAAAAAGAGTCCAAGACACCTAGGTCAGTTCAATTGCCATCTGATATAAGTATCGGGCACTATTTTGTTGCTGGATAAATACCACAAGTGTCCAAACTTGCTATTGTGGGCAGCTTTAAGTATGGAAAACCATCTTTAAGCAATCTTCCTTCATAAACAGAGGGACAAGTCGTCTTTCAAAATCCAGACAAGAAATTATCACTTCGTTTCATGTTTGTGAGATTGTCTCCCCTGTGTCAAGGACGAAAGCTTCGATTTCACAACATAAAATACAAATAAAGCCACTTTTTCTTCGAATTGTCAGAAAATTATTTTTCCACAAATTGAACGTAACCCAAAGGTATCATAAAAGTCGTCTGTTTGCATTTTGAAGCTAGGATGGAATTAATTAAGCAAAAAGAGTCCAAGACACCTAGGTCACTTCAATTGCCATCTGATATAAGTATCGGGCACTATTTTGTTGCTGGATAAATACCACAAGTGTGCAAACTTGCTATTGTGGGCAGCTTTAAGTATGGAAAACCATCTTTAAGCAATATTCCTTCATAAACAGAGGGACAAGTCGTCTTTCAAAATCCAGACAAGAAATTTTCACTTCGTTTCATGTTTGTGAGATTGTCTCCCCTGTGTCAAGGACGAAAGCTTCGATTTCACAACATAAAATACAAATAAAGCCACTTTTTCTTCGAATTTTCTGAAAATTATTCTTCCACAAATTGAACGTAACCCAAAGGTATCATAAAAAAAGTCGTCTGTTTGCATTTTGAAGCTAGGATGGAATTAATTAAGCAAAAGAGTCCAAGACACCTAGGTGAGTTCAATTGCCATCTGATATAAGTATCGGGCACTATTTTGTTGCTGGATAAATACCACAAGTGTCCAAACTTGCTATTGTGGGCAGCTTTAAGTATGGAAAACCATCTTTAAGCAATCTTCCTTCATAAACAAAGGGACAAGTCGTCTTTCAAAATCCAGACAAGAAATTATCACTTCGTTTCATGTTTGTGAGATTGTCTCCCTGTGTCAAGGACGAAAGCTTCGATTTCACAACATAAAATACAAATAAGGCCACTTTTTTCTTCGAATTTTCTGAAAATTATTTTTCCACAAATTGAACGTAACCCAAAGGTATCATAAAAAGTCGTCTGTTTGCATTTTGAAGCTAGGATGGACTTAATTAAGCAAAAGAGTCCAAGACACCTAGGTCAGTTCAATTGCCATCTGATATAAGTATCGGGCACTATTTTGTTGCTGGATAAATACCACAAGTGTCCAAACTTGCTATTGTGGGCAGCTTTAAGTATGGAAAACCATCTTTAAGCAATATTCCTTCATAAACAGAGGGACAAGTCGTCTTTCAAAATCCAGACAAGAAATTTTCACTTCGTTTCATGTTTGTGAGATTGTCTCCCCTGTGTCAAGGACGAAAGCTTCGATTTCACAACATAAAATACAAATAAAGCCACTTTTTCTTCGAATTTTCTGAAAATTATTTTTCCACAAATTGAACGTAACCCAAAGGTATCATAAAAAGTCGTCTGTTTGCATTTTGAAGCTAGGATGGAATTAATTAAGCAAAAAGAGTCCAAGACACCTAGGTCAGTTCAATTGCCATCTGATATAAGTATCGGGCACTATTTTGTTGCTGGATAAATACCACAAGTGTCCAAACTTGCTATTGTGGGCAGCTTTAAGTATGGAAAACCATCTTTAAGCAATCTTCCTTCATAAACAGAGGGACAAGTCGTCTTTCAAAATCCAGACAAGAAATTTTCACTTCGTTTCATGTTTGTGAGATTGTCTCCCCTGTGTCAAGGACGAAAGCTTCGATTTCACAACATAAAATACAAATAAAGCCACTTTTTCTTCGAATTTTCTGAAAATTATTTTCCACAAATTGAACGTAACCCAAAGGTATCATAAAAAGTCGTCTGTTTGCATTTTGAAGCTAGGATGGAATTAATTAAGCAAAAGAGTCCAAGACACCTAGGTCAGTTCAATTGCCATCTGATATAAGTATCGGGCACTATTTTGTTGCTGGATAAATACCACAAGTGTCCAAACTTGCTATTGTGGGCAGCTTTAAGTATGGAAAACCATCTTTAAGCAATATTCCTTCATAAACAGAGGGACAAGTCGTCTTTCAAAATCCAGACAAGAAATTTTCACTTCGTTTCATGTTTGTGAGATTGTCTCCCCTGTGTCAAGGACGAAAGCTTCGATTTCACAACATAAAATACAAATAAAGCCACTTTTTCTTCGAATTTTCTGAAAATTATTTTTCCACAAATTGAACGTAACCCAAAGGTATCATAAAAGTCGTCTGTTTGCATTTTGAAGCTAGGATGGAATTAATTAAGCAAAAGAGTCCAAGACACCTAGGTCAGTTCAATTGCCATCTGATATAAGTATCGGGCACTATTTTGTTGCTGGATAAATACCACAAGTGTCCAAACTTGCTATTGTGGGCAGCTTTAAGTATGGAAAACCATCTTTAAGCAATATTCCTTCATAAACAGAGGGACAAGTCGTCTTTCAAAATCCAGACAAGAAATTTTCACTTCGTTTCATGTTTGTGAGATTGTCTCCCCTGTGTCAAGGACGAAAGCTTCGATTTCACAACATAAAATACAAATAAAGCCACTTTTTCTTCGAATTTTCTGAAAATTATTTTTCCACAAATTGAACGTAACCAAAAGGTATCATAAAAGTCGTCTGTTTGCATTTTGAAGCTAGGATGGAATTAATTAAGCAAAAAGAGTCCAAGACACCTAGGTCAGTTCAATTGCCATCTGATATAAGTATCGGGCACTATTTTGTTGCTGGATAAATACCACAAGTGTCCAAACTTGCTATTGTGGGCAGCTTTAAGTATGGAAAACCATCTTTAAGCAATATTCCTTCATAAACAGAGGGACAAGTCGTCTTTCAAAATCCAGACAAGAAATTTTCACTTCGTTTCATGTTTGTGAGATTGTCTCCCCTGTGTCAAGGACGAAAGCTTCGATTTCACAACATAAAATACAAATAAAGCCACTTTTTCTTCGAATTTTCTGAAAATTATTTTTCCACAAATTGAACGTAACCCAAAGGTATCATAAAAAGTCGTCTGTTTGCATTTTGAAGCTAGGATGGAATTAATTAAGCAAAAAGAGTCCAAGACACCTAGGTCAGTTCAATTGCCATCTGATATAAGTATCGGGCACTATTTTGTTGCTGGATAAATACCACAAGTGTCCAAACTTGCTATTGTGGGCAGCTTTAAGTATGGAAAACCATCTTTAAGCAATATTCCTTCATAAACAGAGGGACAAGTCGTCTTTCAAAATCCAGACAAGAAATTTTCACTTCGTTTCATGTTTGTGAGATTGTCTCCCCTGTGTCAAGGACGAAAGCTTCGATTTCACAACATAAAATACAAATAAAGCCACTTTTTCTTCGAATTTTCTGAAAATTATTTTTCCACAAATTGAACGTAACCCAAAGGTATCATAAAAAGTCGTCTGTTTGCATTTTGAAGCTAGGATGGAATTAATTAAGCAAAAAGAGTCCAAGACACCTAGGTCAGTTCAATTGCCATCTGATATAAGTATCGGGCACTATTTTGTTGCTGGATAAATACCACAAGTGTCCAAACTTGCTATTGTGGGCAGCTTTAAGTATGGACGTCATTTGAGGATTTTGGTGATTATATAGCTGTTTTGTGTTTTCCTGGTCATTTTTGATTTAACTGGCACTTCTTTCTTCTCAGGTCTACGAGTGGGTGGGGTACTACGTACCTAAGACCTTCAGTGGTCGCCCCTCATTCCCTGGATTACATTATGGCCGAAGCTTCTGCACTGAGTGTCCCTGCTGTGCCAAGGGAATTCTTTGACGAGGATGCTATGAGAAGAACGGTGAAAATGTATTCACGCCAGAGAGGACTTAACAGAGACCAGGTATTTCAAGTTCTTGTTTGTTCCTCTATTAACATTCTACCATCTGATATTTCTTCCATATGGAAAAGCAAAAATGGCAATGAATATTTTGTTACTTTCCTGTATGATACACCAGCAAATCTTCTTAATTCTGTGGGAACCATCACTGTACACGGTGAGAAGTACACCTTTTCATTGTACAACCATCAGATTATTGAGTTGAAAATTCAGTGGCTCCATGATATCATATCGGATGAATATCTTGGGAAATTCTTTTCAAAGTATGGCAAAGTATTGGATGTACGTCGGCAGACTGAATTCCTGGACAATAGTAAAATCGGAACCGGTGTTAGGTACATAACACTCCAGTTGTTGTCCCATGACACAGACCTGCCATACATCGTCAAAATGGGTAAGAAGATGGCAATGCTCATCTCTACAGCGGGACGCCTTCCCATTTGCTTTAAGTGCAATAAAATTGGCCATGTCAGGGGAGACTGTCCTTCTAAACCCTTGGTAAACCTGAATAGTGGTGTTAGGCCGTCCTATGCGGATACGGCAAGGACTATTCAACAGGACATTGATGATTCTGTTATGTCGAGTGTTGGAGAAGATGAGGAGAAAGGTGATTCAGTTCTAGATGGAGAAGGTGAAGGTGATATGTGTGAGGGAAGTAGAGAGGAAAGGGAGGCTGTGATTGATTTACCTACCCCTTCCGGTTCATGGAGTGACCAGGCTCAGGATCAGTTCTCTCAGGAGGGGGGATAAATGTCTGAGTGAACTAGACTTTCCTCCACCAACTGCTACAGCTCCTCGTAGGAAGGGGGGAAGACCGAGAGGCGCCAAGGGGCATAAAAGGGGTCCTGAGGGTTCGTCCCCATCCCCTTCCCCTGTAAGGACACATTCATTTGCCAATACTGGTGTGGGGGTCACAGCGACCTTATCAGACCAACAGAGAACTTCCCCAAGGACTGCCCTAAAAAAGCCTAGAGGGGGGAGAGGAGCCCCCAGATAAGTAGATTGTATCTATGTATACCATCCAACTGATAACGACCATGCTATGTCTATGGACTATGATTATTGGAACAGCGGCTCTAACCAAACTTCTCCCTCTTAAGGGAGTTTATTATTTTCAGTAGTCTATTTGTGTTAAATCATATTGTAATGTCACAAACCAAACAAAACCACCAATGTTTACTTTCACTACTATAAATTGTAATGGATTGCTTAATTCTGTAGATAAAGTTAATAATTTAACTTATAAATTCCATTCATGTATTGACTTTCTGTTCCTTCAGGAAACTCATGTCTATAACATTCATATTGCCAAAACTTTGGGGAATAAATTTAGGGGGGAATGTTTTTGGGCTTTTGGAACTAATAATAGTAGGGGTGTAGCTTTAATAATAAAACATACAGTTGATTTTGAATTAGATTTTTTCAAGTTTGACATTGATGGGAGATATATAGTATTAGATGGGAGAGTTCACGGAGTACGTATTAGACTGATTAACATTTATGCTCCCAATAAACCTGCTGACAGAGAGGTGTTTTTTTTCACAATATATCACAATTTCTTGTCACTAATAGGTTATTGATAGTGGGAGGGGATTTTAATTGTGTTTGCAATACAAGGCTTGATAAGGTGGGTGGAAATATTGATAGTACACAACAAGGTGCTAATGTTATTAGACAATGGGTTTCTGACTTTTCTATTACTGACATATTTCGTTCTTTGTTTCCAGATTCGGTGGAGGTGTCTTGGCACAATGCTCTTGGTGTTGGGTGTAGACTTGATCGCTTTTACTTTTCATCCTCCCTACTATCCGCTGTCGACACTGCGACGATTTCCCCATGCTCCTTCTCAGACCATGATTACGTCCAGGTAATGCTCAAGGATTTTGAAGGGATAGACTTTGGTAATTCATACTGGAAATGTAATAATTCTGTTTTAGATTTGGAGTTTAAACAGCTGTTTACAGATTTTTGCAAAAATAAGGTTCCTCATATAGAAGATATTACTTTGGAATGGTGGGATGATTTCAAAATTTTAGCAAAACATTTTGTAAATGATATTCTAAAAGCACGTCGGAAAAATAAACAATCCCACCAAAAACTTTTGGAACGTCAATACCATTGTCTGTGTCATGCAGAATCTACAAATCCCGGTTTATATATTGACCAAATAAAGGAGACCAAAAAGCAGTTAAATGAATTTGAAAACATGGAATTTAAAGGTCATTTGATTAGATCTAAAGCAAAGGACCTGGAAAATGGTGAAAAACCTTCTAGTTATTTCTTACGTAAGGAAGCTAAGAGAGGTCAAAAGAAATCCATATCTTCTATTTTAGACTCTTCTGGCCAATTAGTTAAAACCTCTCAAGACATTATGGGTGTTTTTGTAGATTACTATTCGGACTTATTTTCGGCTGAGCCCATTGATGAAGAAACATGTAAAGACTTCCTTACTGGTTTATCTCAATTAAATTCGGAACGTTCGGCTTTACTAGAAGGGGAAATAACAAAAGCGGAAATTCTTAATACTCTTAAAGCTATGGATAATAACAAGTCTCCAGGTTCGGACGGGCTTACCAAGGAGTTTTATTTGTTCCTCTTTGATGTCTTAGGTGATGTGCTTCTTCGTCTTGTGCATTTGTGTTTTTTCTGAAGGGCGTTTACCTAGCTCTTCAAAACTTCCTATATTACTTTAATATGCAAGGATGTTAACAATTCTAATAACGTCCGCAATTGGCGCCCTATTTCGTTATTAAATGTTGATGTCAAAATTATTTCCAAAACGTTATGCACACGTTTAGGCAACATTATTGGTGATGTGGTTCATCAGGATCAAACATGTGCCATTCCTGGTCGATCTATTTTGGATAATTGCCACTTACAACGTAATGTGTTGGATTATGTGGAGCAAAAAATCTCCCTTGTGCTTTAGTAAGTCTAGATCAAGAGAAGGCTTTTGATAGAGTTTCGCATGAATTTCTGTTTAAGATATTGGACGCATTTGGCTTTGGTCCAGATTTCAAAAATGGGTCAAAATTTTATATACTGACATATCCAGTGCAGTCATAGTTAACCAACACATATCTCGGTCTTTTCCGGTCACGAGGTCTGTCAGGCAGGGTTGTGGATTATCTCCCTCCTTGTATGTACTTACACTGGAGCCTCTACTTCATACAATTCGTCAAAATCAGTCAATAAAAGGTGTACAACTACCAGGTACTGATGATTCAGCAAAGATTTCTGCCTATGCTGATGATGGGCTGGGATTTTGTACAACAGACGCTTCAATTAAGAACCTTTTGGATGCCTATGATAAGTTTGGCAAGGCGTCTGGGTCTAAATTGAATATGAATAAAACAAAGGGAATTTTTGTTGGTAAGTGGAAATCAAGGTCTGACCACCCTTTCGGTATATCTTGGATTGACCAGTCAAAATTGTTGGAATTATTGTCGGCAAAGAAGTCAATGATGATGACCAGTTTCATCCAGTAATTTCAACATTTCGTACTGTCTTGAAAATGTGCAGTGGGCGTTCTGTTTCTATTTTTGGCAAAGCAGTACTGTGCAATATTTTAGGCCTGGCTAAACTGTGGTACCGTGGAGCAGTAGCCCCAGTTTCAAATCATTATGTTGATCTCTTTCAGAGAGACATTTCGTTTCATTTGGAAGTCCAAACCTGAACCAATTCGGCGCTCCATTTTATATAAGCCTATTCTTGAGGGGTCTTGGTGTGATTCACATCAAATCAAAATTACAAGCTTTACAATTGAAACACATTCAAAAGCTCTTGAAGGGCAGTTCAGCAAAATGGACCTATTTTGCAAAATATTGGTTAGGCATGTCCTTGCGTCGTTACTGTCATAGTTTTCTGTCCCTACGCATTCCTCACTCTGAGTCGATATCGCCATTCTATCAACAGTGTCTTTTGGCCTTGAAACTGTTTGAATCTACTGATTTGGATCCTCTAGTAGATGTACTTAATTTCAACTCTAAGCAATTTTACATTTCACTTATTAACAAAATTGTAGAAAACAAAGTGGAAAAATTATATCCACAAATTGATTTTAGGCATGTTTGGGCTAACCTTCATCATTCATTCATGGACAATCTTCCAAAATCAATGAATTATCGTCTCATCTTTAATGCTCTTCCTCTCAACTATATTCTTCACACCCGTGGGGTAGCTGCGTCTCCTAACTGTTCTCTTTGTCAGTCTGCACTTGAAACTTCAGACCATCTGTTTGTTTCATGTCCTTGTGTTGATGTTTTGTGGAGTGTTATCTTCCCTTGGTTAAGTCAACTTTCTTCGGGCCTTATTCAAAAGTCTTTTGAAGTTATCAAATTTGGCATTGTGCCCAAAACTTTAAATTCTTACAAATTTGCTGTTTGTGTGTATATTTTATCATTGGCAAAGTACAGCATTTGGTGGATACGTAATTTGAATACATTTGAGCACAAACAGTTAAAAGGGAATGATATTGTCCTGCGTTTTTTGTCGCTCCTCAAAGTTCGTATTCGGGTCGACTTCTTTCGTCTATCTGACTTCATATTTTCCAAATACTGGCTTTCGTCCCCATGCTTCTGTTCGGTCAATACAGGTATGCTGAATTTTAATTTTTAATTTCAGTATAATTTTAAGTACGCTTCTATTATAAGTGTTTAAAGGGTCGTATAATGTCCATCTTTTTTAATAGGCCCCAGTTGATGTCCCCACCTGCCCCACAATAGGTAAAAACTAGTTAGAATTAAGTTCATGGAGATACTGTACATTATAGAGTAAGCACCATTCTTGATGCCCCCACATTTCCCCATGTATATAAGTGTATATATACTTATTTATATATGTATGAATATATCTACATATATGTGCGTGTATATATGAATCTTTATGTATGAATATATGTATGTGTGTGCATATCAGAATGTGTACACTGTTCTATATATTGTTTTATTTTGATTATATATATACCTAGTGTAAATATCATAAATTGTTACATTATAGAATATGATTTATCTGTAGCTTCCTTTTGCGTATAAGTGTATAAACTTTCTGATTATATTATGAATAGAAAATGTATTAAATGTTTTGTTGTAAATGTAATTATTTCATTGGTGGTTAGGGGTATAATTTCTGTTTGTGACGTTTCTTACAATTATTGTTTCTGTCTTTAGTTGTGTATTGTTAGAGTCACTGCCCCTAACACTGTGATAACGATTTTAAATTTAGGGGTAGTGGCTGCTGCTGTCCAAATGTGTATGAGTCAAGTGTAAATAAATTTATTCAAAAAAAAAAAAAAGCTTTAAGTATGGAAAACCATCTTTAAGCAATATTCCTTCATAAACAGAGGGACAAGTCGTCTTTCAAAATCCAGACAAGAAATTTTCACTTCGTTTCATGTTTGTGAGATTGTCTCCCCTGTGTCAAGGACGAAAGCTTCGATTTCACAACATAAAATACAAATAAAGCCACTTTTTCTTCGAATTTTCTGAAAATTATTTTTCCACAAATTGAACGTAACCCAAAGGTATCATAAAAAGTCGTCTGTTTGCATTTTGAAGCTAGGATGGAATTAATTAAGCAAAAGAGTCCAAGACACCTAGGTCAGTTCAATTGCCATCTGATATAAGTATCGGGCACTATTTTGTTGCTGGATAAATACCACAAGTGTCAAAACTTGCTATTGTGGGCAGCTTTAAGTATGGAAAACCATCTTTAAGCAATATTCCTTCATAAACAGAGGGACAAGTCGTCTTTCAAAATCCAGACAAGAAATTTTCACTTCGTTTCATGTTTGTGAGATTGTCTCCCCTGTGTCAAGGACGAAAGCTTCGATTTCACAACATAAAATACAAATAAAGCCACTTTTTCTTCGAATTTTCTGAAAATTATTTTTCCACAAATTGAACGTAACCCAAAGGTATCATAAAAAGTCGTCTGTTTGCATTTTGAAGCTAGGATGGAATTAATTAAGCAAAAAGAGTCCAAGACACCTAGGTCAGTTCAATTGCCATCTGATATAAGTATCGGGCACTATTTTGTTGCTGGATAAATACCACAAGTGTCCAAACTTGCTATTGTGGGCAGCTTTAAGTATGGAAAACCATCTTTAAGCAATATTCCTTCATAAACAGAGGGACAAGTCGTCTTTCAAAATCCAGACAAGAAATTTTCACTTCGTTTCATGTTTGTGAGATTGTCTCCCCTGTGTCAAGGACGAAAGCTTCGATTTCACAACATAAAATACAAATAAAGCCACTTTTTCTTCGAATTTTCTGAAAATTATTTTTCCACAAATTGAACGTAACCCAAAGGTATCATAAAAGTCGTCTGTTTGCATTTTGAAGCTAGGATGGAATTAATTAAGCAAAAGAGTCCAAGACACCTAGGTCAGTTCAATTGCCATCTGATATAAGTATCGGGCACTATTTTGTTGCTGGATAAATACCACAAGTGTGCAAACTTGCTATTGTGGGCAGCTTTAAGTATGGAAAACCATCTTTAAGCAATATTCCTTCATAAACAGAGGGACAAGTCGTCTTTCAAAATCCAGACAAGAAATTTTCACTTCGTTTCATGTTTGTGAGATTGTCTCCCCTGTGTCAAGGACGAAAGCTTCGATTTCACAACATAAAATACAAATAAAGCCACTTTTTCTTCGAATTTTCTGAAAATTATTTTTCCACAAATTGAACGTAACCCAAAGGTATCATAAAAAGTCGTCTGTTTGCATTTTGAAGCTAGGATGGAATTAATTAAGCAAAAGAGTCCAAGACACCTAGGTCAGTTCAATTGCCATCTGATATAAGTATCGGGCACTATTTTGTTGCTGGATAAATACCACAAGTGTCAAACTTGCTATTGTGGGCAGCTTTAAGTATGGAAAACCATCTTTAAGCAATATTCCTTCATAAACAGAGGGACAAGTCGTCTTTCAAAATCCAGACAAGAAATTTTCACTTCGTTTCATGTTTGTGAGATTGTCTCCCTGTGTCAAGGACGAAAGCTTCGATTTCACAACATAAAATACAAATAAAGCCACTTTTTCTTCGAATTTTCTGAAAATTATTTTTCCACAAATTGAACGTAACCCAAGGTATCATAAAAAGTCGTCTGTTTGCATTTTGAAGCTAGGATGGAATTAATTAAGCAAAAAGAGTCCAAGACACCTAGGTCAGTTCAATTGCCATCTGATATAAGTATCGGGCACTATTTTGTTGCTGGATAAATACCACAAGTGTCCAAACTTGCTATTGTGGGCAGCTTTAAGTATGGAAAACCATCTTTAAGCAATATTCCTTCATAAACAGAGGGACAAGTCGTCTTTCAAAATCCAGACAAGAAATTTTCACTTCGTTTCATGTTTGTGAGATTGTCTCCCCTGTGTCAAGGACAAAAGCTTCGATTTCACAACATAAAATACAAATAAAGCCACTTTTTCTTCGAATTTTCTGAAAATTATTTTTCCACAAATTGAACGTAACCAAAAGGTATCATAAAAGTCGTCTGTTTGCATTTTGAAGCTAGGATGGAATTAATTAAGCAAAAAGAGTCCAAGACACCTAGGTCAGTTCAATTGCCATCTGATATAAGTATCGGGCACTATTTTGTTGCTGGATAAATACCACAAGTGTCCAAACTTGCTATTGTGGGCAGCTTTAAGTATGGAAAACCATCTTTAAGCAATATTCCTTCATAAACAGAGGGACAAGTCGTCTTTCAAAATCCAGACAAGAAATTTTCACTTCGTTTCATGTTTGTGAGATTGTCTCCCCTGTGTCAAGGACGAAAAGCTTCGATTTCACAACATAAAATACAAATAAAGCCACTTTTTCTTCGAATTTTCTGAAAATTATTTTTCCACAAATTGAACGTAACCCAAAGGTATCATAAAAAGTCGTCTGTTTGCATTTTGAAGCTAGGATGGAATTAATTAAGCAAAAGAGAGTCCAAGACACCTAGGTCAGTTCAATTGCCATCTGATATAAGTATCGGGCACTATTTTGTTGCTGGATAAATACCACAAGTGTCCAAACTTGCTATTGTGGGCAGCTTTTAAGTATGGAAAACCATCTTTAAGCAATATTCCTTCATAAACAGAGGGACAAGTCGTCTTTCAAAATCCAGACAAGAAATTTTCACTTCGTTTCATGTTTGTGAGATTGTCTCCTGTGTCAAGGACGAAAGCTTCGATTTCACAACATAAAATACAAATAAAGCCACTTTTTCTTCGAATTTTCTGAAAATTATTTTTCCACAAATTGAACGTAACCCAAAGGTATCATAAAAGTCGTCTGTTTGCATTTTGAAGCTAGGATGGAATTAATTAAGCAAAAGAGTCCAAGACACCTAGGTCAGTTCAATTGCCATCTGATATAAGTATCGGGCACTATTTTGTTGCTGGATAAATACCACAAGTGTCCAAACTTGCTATTGTGGGCAGCTTTAAGTATGGAAAACCATCTTTAAGCAATATTCCTTCATAAACAGAGGGACAAGTCGTCTTTCAAAATCCAGACAAGAAATTTTCACTTCGTTTCATGTTTGTGAGATTGTCTCCCCTGTGTCAAGGACGAAAGCTTCGATTTCACAACATAAAATACAAATAAAGCCACTTTTTCTTCGAATTTTCTGAAAATTATTTTTCCACAAATTGAACGTAACCAAAAGGTATCATAAAAAGTCGTCTGTTTGCATTTTGAAGCTAGGATGGAATTAATTAAGCAAAAAGAGTCCAAGACACCTAGGTCAGTTCAATTGCCATCTGATATAAGTATCGGGCACTATTTTGTTGCTGGATAAATACCACAAGTGTCCAAACTTGCTATTGTGGGCAGCTTTAAGTATGGAAAACCATCTTTAAGCAATATTCCTTCATAAACAGAGGGACAAGTCGTCTTTCAAAATCCAGACAAGAAATTTTCACTTCGTTTCATGTTTGTGAGATTGTCTCCCCTGTGTCAAGGACGAAAGCTTCGATTTCACAACATAAAATACAAATAAAGCCACTTTTTCTTCGAATTTTCTGAAAATTATTTTTCCACAAATTGAACGTAACCCAAAGGTATCATAAAAAGTCGTCTGTTTGCATTTTGAAGCTAGGATGGAATTAATTAAGCAAAAAGAGTCCAAGACACCTAGGTCAGTTCAATTGCCATCTGATATAAGTATCGGGCACTATTTTGTTGCTGGATAAATACCACAAGTGTCCAAACTTGCTATTGTGGGCAGCTTTAAGTATGGAAAACCATCTTTAAGCAATATTCCTTCATAAACAGAGGGACAAGTCGTCTTTCAAAATCCAGACAAGAAATTTTCACTTCGTTTCATGTTTGTGAGATTGTCTCCCTGTGTCAAGGACGAAAGCTTCGATTTCACAACATAAAATACAAATAAAGCCACTTTTTCTTCGAATTTTCTGAAAATTTATTTTCCACAAATTGAACGTAACCCAAAGGTATCATAAAAAGTCGTCTGTTTGCATTTTGAAGCTAGGATGGAATTAATTAAGCAAAAAGAGTCCAAGACACCTAGGTCAGTTCAATTGCCATCTGATATAAGTATCGGGCACTATTTTGTTGCTGGATAAATACCACAAGTGTCCAAACTTGCTATTGTGGGCAGCTTTAAGTATGGAAAACCATCTTTAAGCAATATTCCTTCATAAACAGAGGGACAAGTCGTCTTTCAAAATCCAGACAAAGAAATTTTCACTTCGTTTCATGTTTGTGAGATTGTCTCCCCTGTGTCAAGGACGAAAGCTTCGATTTCACAACATAAAAATACAAATAAAGCCACTTTTTCTTCGAATTTTCTGAAAATTATTTTTCCACAAATTGAACGTAACCCAAAGGTATCATAAAAAGTCGTCTGTTTGCATTTTGAAGCTAGGATGGAATTAATTAAGCAAAAGAGTCCAAGACACCTAGGTCAGTTCAATTGCCATCTGATATAAGTATCGGGCACTATTTTGTTGCTGGATAAATACCACAAGTGTCCAAACTTGCTATTGTGGGCAGCTTTAAGTATGGAAAACCATCTTTAAGCAATATTCCTTCATAAACAGAGGGACAAGTCGTCTTTCAAAATCCAGACAAGAAATTTTCACTTCGTTTCATGTTTGTGAGATTGTCTCCCCTGTGTCAAGGACGAAAGCTTCGATTTCACAACATAAAATACAAATAAAGCCACTTTTTCTTCGAATTTTCTGAAAATTATTTTTCCACAAATTGAACGTAACTTAAAGGTATCATAAAAAAAGTCGTCTGTTTGCATTTTGAAGCTAGGATGGAATTAATTAAGCAAAAGAGTCCAAGACACCTAGGTCAGTTCAATTGCCATCTGATATAAGTATCGGGCACTATTTTGTTGCTGGATAAATACCACAAGTGTCCAAACTTGCTATTGTGGGCAGCTTTAAGTATGGACGTCATTTGAGGATTTTGGTGATTATATAGCTGTTTTGTGTTTTCCTGGTCATTTTTGATTTAACTGGCACTTCTTTCTTCTCAGGTCTACGAGTGGGTGGGGTACTACGTACCTAAGACCTTCAGTGGTCGCCCTCATTCCCTGGATTACATTATGGCGAAGCTTCTGCACTGAGTGTCCCTGCTGTGCCAAGGGAATTCTTTGACGAGGATGCTATGAGAAGAAACGGTGAAAATGTATTCACGCCAGAGAGGACTTAACAGAGACCAGGTATTTCAAGTTCTTGTTTGTTCCTCTATTAACATTCTACCATCTGATATTTCTTCCATATGGAAAAGCAAAATGGCAATGAATATTTTGTTACTTTCCTGTATGATACACCAGCAAATCTTCTTAATTCTGTGGGAACCATCACTGTACACGGTGAGAAGTACACCTTTTCATTGTACAACCATCAGATTATTGAGTTGAAAATTCAGTGGCTCCATGATATCATATCGGATGAATATCTTGGGAAATTCTTTTCAAAGTATGGCAAAGTATTGGATGTACGTCGGCAGACTGAATTCCTGGACAATAGTAAAATCGGAACCGGTGTTAGGTACATAACACTCCAGTTGTTGTCCCATGACACAGACCTGCCATACATCGTCAAAATGGGTAAGAAGACGGCAATGTTCATCTCTACATCTCTTCCCATTTGCTTTAAGTGCAATAAAATTGGCCATGTCAGGCGAGACTGTCCTTCTAAACCCTTGGTAAACCTGAATAGTGGTGTTAGGCCGTCCTATGCGGATACGGCAAGGACTATTCAACAGGACATTGATGATTCTGTTATGTCGAGTGTTGGAGAAGATGAGGAGAAAGGTGATTCAGTTCTAGATGGAGAAGGTGAAGGTGATATGTGTGAGGGAAGTAGAGAGGAAAGGGAGGCTGTGATTGATTTACCTACCCCTTCCGGTTCATGGAGTGACCAGGCTCAGGATCAGTTCTCTCAGGAGGGGGATAAATGTCTGAGTGAACTAGACTTTCCTCCACCAACTGCTACAGCTCCTCGTAGGAAGGGGGGAAGACCGAGAGGCGCCAAGGGGGCATAAAGGGGTCCTGAGGGTTCGTCCCCATCCCCTTCCCCTGTAAGGACACATTCATTTGCCAATACTGGTGTGGGGGTCACAGCGACCTTATCAGACCAACAGAGAACTTCCCCAAGGACTGCCCTAAAAAAGCCTAGAGGGGGAGAGGAGCCCCCAGATAAGTAGATTGTATCTATGTATACCATCCAACTGATAACGACCATGCTATGTCTATGGACTATGATTATTGGAACAGCGGCTCTAACCAAACTTCTCCCTCTTAAGGGGAGTTTATTATTTTCAGTAGTCTATTTGTGTTAAATCATATTGTAATGTCACAAACCAAACAAAACCACCAATGTTTACTTTCACTACTATAAATTGTAATGGATTGCTTAATTCTGTAGATAAAGTTAATAATTTAACTTATAAATTCCATTCATGTATTGACTTTCTGTTCCTTCAGGAAACTCATGTCTATAACATTCATATTGCCAAAACTTTGGGGAATAAATTTAGGGGAATGTTTTGGGCTTTGGAACTAATAATAGTAGGGGTGTAGCTTTAATAATAAAACATACAGTTGATTTTGAATTAGATTTTTTCAAGTTTGACATTGATGGGAGATATATAGTATTAGATGGGAGAGTTCACGGAGTTACGTATTAGACTGATTAACATTTATGCTCCCAATAAACCTGCTGACAGAGAGGTGTTTTTCACAATATATCACAATTTCTTGTCACTAATAGGTTATTGATAGTGGGAGGGATTTTAATTGTGTTTGCAATACAAGGCTTGATAAGGTGGGTGGAAATATTGATAGTACACAACAAGGTGCTAATGTTATTAGACAATGGGTTTCTGACTTTTCTATTACTGACATATTTCGTTCTTTGTTTCCAGATTCGGTGGAGGTGTCTTGGCACAATGCTCTTGGTGTTGGGTGTAGACTTGATCGCTTTTACTTTTCATCCTCCCTACTATCCGCTGTCGACACTGCGACGATTTCCCCATGCTCCTTCTCAGACCATGATTACGTCCAGGTAATGCTCAAGGATTTTGAAGGGATAGACTTTGGTAATTCATACTGGAAATGTAATAATTCTGTTTTAGATTTGGAGTTTAAACAGCTGTTTACAGATTTTTGCAAAAATAAGGTTCCTCATATAGAAGATATTACTTTGGAATGGTGGGATGATTTCAAAATTTTAGCAAAACATTTTGTAAATGATATTCTAAAAGCACGTCGGAAAAATAAACAATCCCACCAAAAACTTTTGGAACGTCAATACCATTGTCTGTGTCATGCAGAATCTACAAATCCCGGTTTATATATTGACCAAATAAAGGAGACCAAAAGCAGTTAAATGAATTTGAAAACATGGAATTTAAAGGTCATTTGATTAGATCTAAAGCAAAGGACCTGGAAAATGGTGAAAAACCTTCTAGTTATTTCTTACGTAAGGAAGCTAAGAGAGGTCAAAAGAAATCCATATCTTCTATTTTAGACTCTTCTGGCCAATTGGTTAAAACCTCTCAAGACATTATGGGTGTTTTTGTAGATTACTATTCGGACTTATTTTCGGCTGAGCCCATTGATGAAGAAACATGTAAAGACTTCCTTACTGGTTTATCTCAATTAAATTCGGAACGTTCGGCTTTACTAGAAGGGGAAATAACAAAAGCGGAAATTCTTAATACTCTTAAAGCTATGGATAATAACAAGTCTCCAGGTTCGGACGGGCTTACCAAGGAGTTTTATTTGTTCCTCTTTGATGTCTTAGGTGATGTGCTTCTTCGTCTTGTGCATTTGTGTTTTTTTCTGAAGGGCGTTTACCTAGCTCTTCAAAACTTCCTATATTACTTTAATATGCAAGGATGTTAACAATTCTAATAACGTCCGCAATTGGCGCCCTATTTCGTTATTAAATGTTGATGTCAAAATTATTTCCAAAACGTTATGCACACGTTTAGGCAACATTATTGGTGATGTGGTTCATCAGGATCAAACATGTGCCATTCCTGGTCGATCTATTTTGGATAATTGCCACTTACAACGTAATGTGTTGGATTATGTGGAGCAAAAATCTCCCTTGTGCTTTAGTAAGTCTAGATCAAGAGAAGGCTTTGATAGAGTTTCGCATGAATTTCTGTTTAAGATATTGGACGCATTTGGCTTTGGTCCAGATTTCAAAAAATGGGTCAAAATTTTATATACTGACATATCCAGTGCAGTCATAGTTAACCAACACATATCTCGGTCTTTTCCGGTCACGAGGTCTGTCAGGCAGGGTTGTGGATTATCTCCCTCCTTGTATGTACTTACACTGGAGCCTCTACTTCATACAATTCGTCAAAATCAGTCAATAAAAGGTGTACAACTACCAGGTACTGATGATTCAGCAAAGATTTCTGCCTATGCTGATGATGGGCTGGGATTTTGTACAACAGACGCTTCAATTAAGAACCTTTTGGATGCCTATGATAAGTTTGGCAAGGCGTCTGGGTCTAAATTGAATATGAATAAAACAAAGGGAATTTTTGTTGGTAAGTGGAAATCAAGGTCTGACCACCCTTTCGGTATATCTTGGATTGACCAGTCAAAAATTGTTGGAATTATTGTCGGCAAAGAAGTCAATGATGATGACCAGTTTCATCCAGTAATTTCAACATTTCGTACTGTCTTGAAAATGTGCAGTGGGCGTTCTGTTTCTATTTTGGCAAAGCAGTACTGTGCAATATTTTAGGCCTGGCTAAACTGTGGTACCGTGGAGCAGTAGCCCCAGTTTCAAATCATTATGTTGATCTCTTTCAGAGAGAGACATTTCGTTTCATTGGAAGTCCAAACCTGAACCAATTCGGCGCTCCATTTTATATAAGCCTATTCTTGAGGGGGGTCTTGGTGTGATTCACATCAAATCAAAATTACAAGCTTTACAATTGAAACACATTCAAAAGCTCTTGAAGGGCAGTTCAGCAAAAATGGACCTATTTTGCAAAATATTGGTTAGGCATGTCCTTGCGTCGTTACTGTCCTAGTTTTCTGTCCCTACGCATTCCTCACTCTGAGTCGATATCGCCATTCTATCAACAGTGTCTTTTGGCCTTGAAACTGTTTGAATCTACTGATTTGGATCCTCTAGTAGATGTACTTAATTTCAACTCTAAGCAATTTTACATTTCACTTATTAACAAAATTGTAGAAAACAAAGTGGAAAAATTATATCCACAAATTGATTTTAGGCATGTTTGGGCTAACCTTCATCATTCATTCATGGACAATCTTCCAAAATCAATGAATTATCGTCTCATCTTTAATGCTCTTCCTCTCAACTATATTCTTCACACCCGTGGGGTAGCTGCGTCTCCTAACTGTTCTCTTTGTCAGTCTGCACTTGAAACTTCAGACCATCTGTTTGTTTTCATGTCCTTGTGTTGATGTTTTGTGGAGTGTTATCTTCCCTTGGTTAAGTCAACTTTCTTCGGGCCTTATTCAAAAGTCTTTTGAAGTTATCAAATTTGGCATTGTGCCCAAAACTTTAAATTCTTACAAATTTGCTGTTTGTGTGTATATTTTATCATTGGCAAAAGTACAGCATTTGGTGGATACGTAATTTGAATACATTTGAGCACAAACAGTTAAAAGGGAATGATATTGTCCTGCGTTTTTGTCGCTCCTCAAAGTTCGTATTCGGGTCGACTTCTTTCGTCTATCTGACTTCATATTTTCCAAATACTGGCTTTCGTCCCCATGCTTCTGTTCGGTCAATACAGGTATGCTGAATTTTAATTTTAATTTCAGTATAATTTTAAGTACGCTTCTATTATAAGTGTTTAAAGGGTCGTATAATGTCCATCTTTTAATAGGCCCCAGTTGATGTCCCCACCTGCCCCACAATAGGTAAAACTAGTTAGAATTAAGTTCATGGAGATACTGTACATTATAGAGTAAGCACCATTCTTGATGCCCCACATTTCCCCATGTATATAAGTGTATATATACTTATTTATATATGTATGAATATATCTACATATATGTGCGTGTATATATGAATCTTTATGTATGAATATATGTATGTGTGTGCATATCGGAATGTGTACACTGTTCTATATATTGTTTTATTTTGATTATATATATACCTAGTGTAAATATCATAAATTGTTACATTATAGAATATGATTTATCTGTAGCTTCCTTTTGCGTATAAGTGTATAAACTTTCTGATTATATTATGAATAGAAAATGTATTAAATGTTTTGTTGTAAATGTAATTATTTCATTGGTGGTTAGGGGTATAATTTCTGTTTGTGACGTTTCTTACAATTATTGTTTCTGTCTTTAGTTGTGTATTGTTAGAGTCACTGCCCCTATCACTGTGATAACGATTTTAAATTTAGGGGTAGTGGCTGCTGCTGTCCAAATGTGTATTGGAGTCAAGTGTAAATAAATTTATTCAAAAAAAAAAAAAAGTATGGAAAACCATCTTTAAGCAATATTCCTTCATAAACAGAGGGACAAGTCGTCTTTCAAAATCCAGACAAGAAATTTTCACTTCGTTTCATGTTTGTGAGATTGTCTCCCCTGTGTCAAGGACGAAAGCTTCGATTTCACAACATAAAATACAAATAAAGCCACTTTTTCTTCGAATTTTCTGAAAATTATTTTTCCACAAATTGAACGTAACCCAAAGGTATCATAAAAAGTCGTCTGTTTGCATTTTGAAGCTAGGATGGAATTAATTAAGCAAAAGAGTCCAAGACACCTAGGTCAGTTCAATTGCCATCTGATATAAGTATCGGGCACTATTTTGTTTGCTGGATAAATACCACAAGTGTGCAAACTTGCTATTGTGGGCAGCTTTAAAGTATGGAAAACCATCTTTAAGCAATATTCCTTCATAAACAGAGGGACAAGTCGTCTTTCAAAATCCAGACAAGAAATTTTCACTTCGTTTCATGTTTGTGAGATTGTCTCCCTGTGTCAAGGACGAAAGCCTTCGATTTCACAACATAAAATACAAATAAAGCCACTTTTCTTCGAATTTTCTGAAAATTATTTTTCCACAAATTGAACGTAACCAAAGGGTATCATAAAAAGTCGTCTGTTTGCATTTTGAAGCTAGGATGGAATTAATTAAGCAAAAAGAGTCCAAGACACCTAGGTCAGTTCAATTGCCATCTGATATAAGTATCGGGCACTATTTTGTTGCTGGATAAATACCACAAGTGTCCAAACTTGCTATTGTGGGCAGCTTTAAAAGTATGGAAAACCATCTTTAAGCAATCTTCCTTCATAAACAGAGGACAAGTCGTCTTTCAAACTCCAGACAAGAAATTATCACTTCGTTTCATGTTTGTGAGATTGTCTCCCCTGTGTCAAGGACAGAAAGCTTCGATTTCACAACATAAAAATACAAATAAAGGCCACTTTTTCTTCGATTTTTCTGAAAATTATTTTTCCACAAATTGAACGTAACCCAAAGGTATCATAAAAGTCGTCTGTTTGCATTTTGAAGCTAGGATGGAATTAATTAAGCAAAAAGAGTCCAAGACACCTAGGTCAGTTCAATTGCCATCTGATATAAGTATCGGGGCACTATTTTGTTGCTGGATAAATACCACAAGTGTGCAAACTTGCTATTGTGGGCAGCTTTAAGTATGGAAAACCATCTTTAAGCAATATTCCTTCATAAACAGAGGGACAAGTCGTCTTTCAAAATCAGACAAGAAATTTTCACTTCGTTTCATGTTTGTGAGATTGTCTCCCCTGTGTCAAGGACAAAGCTTCGATTTCACAACATAAAATACAAATAAAGCCACTTTTTCTTCGAATTTTCTGAAAATTATTTTTCCACAAATTGAACGTAACCCAAAGGTATCATAAAAGTCGTCTGTTTGCATTTTGAAGCTAGGATGGAATTAATTAAGCAAAAGAGTCCAAGACACCTAGGTGAGTTCAATTGCCATCTGATATAAAGAGTATCGGGCACTATTTTGTTGCTGGATAAATACCACAAGTGTCCAAACTTGCTATTGTGGGCAGCTTTAAGTATGGAAAACCATCTTTAAGCAATATTCCTTCATAAACAGAGGGACAAGTCGTCTTTCAAAATCAGACAAGAAATTTTCACTTCGTTTCATGTTTGTGAGATTGTCTCCCTGTGTCAAGGACGAAAGCTTCGATTTCACAACATAAAATACAAATAAAACCACTTTTTTTCTTCGAATTTTCTGAAAATTATTTTTCCACAAATTGAACGTAACCCAAAGGTATCATAAAAGTCGTCTGTTTGCATTTTGAAGCTAGGATGGAATTAATTAAGCAAAGAGTCCAAGACACCTAGGTCAGTTCAATTGCCATCTGATATAAGTATCGGGCACTATTTTGTTGCTGGATAAATACCACAAGTGTCCAAACTTGCTATTGTGGGCAGCTTTAAGTATGGAAAACCATCTTTAAGCAATATTCCTTCATAAACAGAGGGGACAAGTCGTCTTTCAAAATCCAGACAAGAAATTTTCACTTCGTTTCATGTTTGTGAGATTGTCTCCCCTGTGTCAAGGACGAAAGCTTCGATTTCACAACATAAAATACAAATAAAGCCACTTTTTCTTCGAATTTTCTGAAAATTATTTTTCCACAAATTGAACGTAACCTAAAGGTATCATAAGAAGTCGTCTGTTTGCATTTTGAAGCTAGGATGGAATTAATTAAGCAAAAAAGAGTCCAAGACACCTAGGTCAGTTCAATTGCCATCTGATATAAGTATCGGGCACTATTTTGTTGCTGGATAAATACCACAAGTGTCCAAACTTCTGCTATTGTGGGCAGCTTTAAGTATGGAAAACCATCTTTAAGCAATATTCCTTCATAAACAGAGGGACAAGTCGTCTTTCAAAATCCAGACAAGAAATTTTCACTTCGTTTCATGTTTGTGAGATTGTCTCCCCTGTGTCCAAGGACGAAAGCTTCGATTTCACAACATAAAATACCGGTAAAGCCACTTTTTCTTCGAATTTTCTGAAAATTATTTTTCCTACAAATTGAACGTAACCCAAAGGTATCATAAAAAGTCGTCTGTTTGCATTTTGAAGCTAGGATGGAATTAATTAAGCAAAAGAGTCCAAGACACCTAGGTGGAGTTCAATTGCCATCTGATATAAGTATCGGGGCACTATTTTGTTGCTGGATAAATACCACAAGTGTCCAAACTTGCTATTGTGGGCAGCTTTAAGTATGGAAACCATCTTTAAGCAATATTCCTTCATAAACAGAGGGACAAGTCGTCTTTCAAAATCCAGACAAAGAAATTTTCACTTCGTTTCATGTTTGTGAGATTGTCTCCCCTGTGTCAAGGACGAAAGCTTCGATTTCACAACATAAAATACAAATAAAAGCCACTTTTCTTCATTCTAAGTGTTACTAAATTAGTGTATCATGAAAGTCGGGCA
>NW_025766217.1:0-56485 GCF_003918875.1 Haliotis rubra | reverse complement strand
GAAATATTTCAAGATATGGCACAAACAATTTCAATTCAAGGCACATTCTAACAAACCCCGAAACCACAATAATACCATAATTCCACCGAAAGGTTCGACAAAAAAAAGGAAACATATGCCGGGGCATGCCCGTATAAAATGTACTTTATAACGTATTTTGTTTTCCTTAATGCCCGGAGCGTCGAATTCTATAGTGGTAACGCCTAATCACCTCCTTACGTAATGCCCGAAACATCGAATTCCCTATAGTGGTAACGCCTAATTACCTCCTATGTGTAATGCCCGAAACATCAAAAAGCTATAGTGGTAACGCCTAATTACCTCCTTATGTAATGCCCGAAACATCGAATTCTATAGTGGTAACGCCTAATCACCTCCTTACGTAATGCCCGAAACATCGAATTCTATAGTGGTAACGCCTAATTACCTCCTTACGTAATGCCCGAAACATCGAATTCTATAGTGGTAACGCCTAATTACCTCCTTACGTAATGCCCGAAACATCGAATTTATAGTGGTAACGCCTAACTACCTCCTTACGTAATGCCCGAAACATCGAATTCTATAGTGGTAACGCCTAATTACCTCCTTACGTAATGCCCGAAACATCGAATTCTATAGTGGTAACGCCTAATCACCTCCTTACGTAATGCCCGAAACATCGAATTCTATAGTGGTAACGCCTAATTACCTCCTTACGTAATGCCCGAAACATCGAATTCTATAGTGGTAACGCCTAATTACCTCCTTACGTAATGCCCGAAACATCGAATTCTATAGTGGTCACGCCTAATTACCTCCTTACGTAATGCCCGAAACATCGAATTCTATAGTGGTCACGCCTAACAACCCTCCTTACGTAATGCCCGAAACATCGAATTCTATAGTGGTAACGCCTAATTACCTCCTTACGTAATGCCCGAAACATCGAATTCTATAGTGGTAACGCCTAATTACCTCCTTACGTAATGCCCGAAACATCGAATTCTATAGTGGTAACGCCTAATTACCTCCTTACGTAATGCCCGAAACATCGAATTCTATAGTGGTAACGCCTAATTACCTCCTTACGTAATGCCCGAAACATCGAATTCTATAGTGGTAACGCCTAATTACCTCCTTACGTAATGCCCGAAACATCGAATTCATAAAATGTCAATTTTCGACAGTCCGGGCGGACACCAACTCATCACATTAATAAATGTCTCCATCACTGGATTGTCTGGTCCCAACTCGATGATTTCAAGACCGCCGCCATATATAGCGGGGGATATTGCTGAGTGCGGCGTTATACACACAACACATAGTATTGTATAGCTTTTACAGTCACGATGTGGCAGAAATATTGACAATGTGACTTATTGAATTATAACTCACTCACTCAAAACGTAGCTTGATACAGGACCATGCACCGTTTCCACATCTGATTTCCAACTGCAGAAATACATTTTTCCCAAGGAATATGCACATTTTGTTTCTATTTGTAGTGAACTGCATGTCAACATAGTTCGGACAGAATACAACATTTGGGAGACAATTTGTTGGTCATGCCTGTCGGTCACTGGATAGTCTGATCCAAATTCGATCACCTGCACATAGCCGCCATGTATATGTTTCGGTAAAGTCATCAAGCATTAACAGTGCCTGGGTTGTGTTATGTCACGACAGCGAGATTTAGTGTGAGAATTGATCCCATCAACCTGTGCTGGTGTGGAACTCCGTCACAAGTCCCCTAACCTGTCTTGCTTGGACCTAACCACGACGTGGGTCTTCACTCGTCATATCAATCACTAGATTGTCTGGTTCAGTTTTATTTATTTTACATTTTCCATATATTGCCAAGGGCGGCCTATATATGCCATGTCCAGCCAGGTGTTTACATTTTGCTGCAAGTTTATAGATTGTGTTAAAACTTTATATGTCTGCTGGACTAAATTCTTTCTATCTCCAGGGGCGGTGGGGTAGTCTAGTGGTTAGAGCATTGGCTCATCACGCCGAAGACCCGGGTTCGATTCCCCACATGGGTACATGTGTGAAACTCATTTCTAGTGTACCCCGCCGTGATATTGCTGGAATATAGCTAAAAGCGGCGTAAAACCATACTCACTCACTCACTTTCTATCTCCAAACTCGATTTGAAGGAATTACACACGTGAGATCTATTTGACCCCATATTTAATTACACATAACCTAAATTTTAAATTCCATAGAATTTACTAAATCTACTTGGGATTTTGTCATTTATAAGCATGGCATACAAGCTGAGTTGCTGGTGTAAGGTTGAAAAGGTGTATTTAAGTTTTGAAAAGGCTTCACAAATTTCCGTTTCAGGATGTTACTGGAAGACGAAAGGGGACATGCATGAGGATTATTGAAAATATCTGGCTGTCTTTTTCTTAGTATTATATTCAGACTGCCTGGGTACAAACAGCTAAGCTTCTGTCGTCCTGGGTGCCGTTGTACCAAAGCAACCTTAACGCTACGCTAGTTGTAACTCTATGTTAAGGTATGGGAGTTACGGTCACCTTAGCGCTGAGATCGCTTTGTACAACGACACCCCGATGTGTCTCCCAATGTGTCGTGTCAGTTTCAACAACGTGAATTTCGTGCCTCTACAGTTCCCCCGACACACAGTGAACGAGCAGCCTATGGTGAAGCGGCCTTAGTCAGGTTGTAAAACTTGGACAGACTGTAGTACACCTGTGTGGATGTGGATACAACGTGGCTTGGGTTGTTTTGGTGAATTTGTTTGCTGGAGGTAAAGTGGAATTGTACCTTCGGATTCCGCTGGCAGTTTCCCTCATTCTACAGATGGAAGGTAGAAACTGACAGTTTCAGAATATAACATCTTTGTTAAATCGTTATCTGATAAACCCGGTCATTGTTCATTGTTACACGTTTATTCAAATAAAATAGATTAAACCCTGTGCACATTCTTAAACCACCTGTGCTGACAGCTGAGTCGACCGCCTCCGTGGTGTAGTGGAAAGAGCGTCCGCCCGGAGTGCGGAAGGTCGCGGGTTCGATCCCCGACTGCGTCATACCAAAAGACGTTAAAATATGGTACTTGTTGGTCCCTTCCTGGCGCTCGGCATTAATGGGTACAACAAGGACTGGTCGGCTCGGAGTGAGTATAATGTGTCAGTGGGGGTACTCCATGCTTCACTGCGACATGGTATCTCATTGGGCTAACGCTATAAAACCAGCTTCAGTCCGGGCTGGTACAAGCAGCCGCACATACACATACACACGTCGTCATATGAGCGAAATATTCTCAAGCACGACGTTAAACCCCATTCCACCACACCCGACAGCTGAGTCAATGTACAATTCTCACAATATATTATGTATGTGACGAGGCATTTGTAATACACGCTGAACGACACCCTGTGTAAACAGTCGAGTCTGAACCAGGCGATCCAGTGATTGTCGTGAGATACGATGACTCAGCATGTGTTTATTATTGATCGTGTCACTATCAAATAGTCATAATACCAGGTGTCTGATGATGAGCATATCCTGCCCCTTATATGCAAATTCTTGTAAATTGTTCACCTGAAACAAATCCGGATGGTATTGTTTTACTGTTTTGATAAACTGCAGTCAGTCTCTGAATATGTATGTTCATGCAGTTTGAGAGAAATAACACATAAAGTGAGAGTGCACTTTGAAAGGTAAGTGAGTGAGGGGTGTTAGTTCAGTCCTCAAACGACAACAGTGTAGGACGTTGTACAGGTGATAGTATTACTTACTGGTAATAATGAAATATATACAACTGCATAGGTTCTTAAAACTGACATCGAACATCTTGACATATAAACGCAGTTGATACTTTTAGGT
Source organism: Haliotis rubra (assembly GCF_003918875.1). NCBI lineage: Eukaryota > Metazoa > Mollusca > Gastropoda > Lepetellida > Haliotidae > Haliotis > Haliotis rubra. The sequence goes on along the minus strand of NW_025766217.1, from coordinate 52,645 downwards.
TTCAGAGATGATGTAATTATAGTTGGAATAACTGTGGGAATAACGCACCCAAACGGATTTGTCCAACATTTTTTTTCTTATCCTGAACATTTACCGAGACAGAATGCAAGTCTCACACAGCCTTGCCATGCGGCCTGTACAACTATCAGGCCTGGCCCTACGTGGGTGACAGTATCAATATGTCCCATCATCCTTTGATCACACATTTAAACCTGTGTAACACAGTATGTATTACCAGAAATACTGTCCAAATGTGAGTGAACTACATGAATATTACGTTATGCTATGTATTGACCCAGTCAAGCCAGGTTAGGGAACATAGGTCAACATCAACCGCTCGTCACGCCGAAGATCGGGTTTCGATTCCTCACATTCGTGCAATGTGTGAAGCCCATTTCTGGTGTTCCCCGCCATGATAGATATGGCTGAAATATTGCTAAAAGCCGCAAAAACTAAACTCACTTGAGCAAACCATGCTTGTCTAAAAGAGTGAGTGAATGAGGTGACATCATGTGACTTTATTGAATATCGCATAGAACGCCAGTGCAAAATGTTACCCAGTCTTGACTATCCATAGAATCTAAATTCACGGGATCGATTTTAATGGTGTTGACCACTGAATTTTCTGATCCAGATTCAAGTCGTCATCACAGAGAGGACGGCATTAAACAACAAAGAAACAAACATGCAAAAGTATCAAAATATGACAATGTAAATATATTTGCAGGCACACCAGCCGACTAATGTTTTGTTTAATACTTGTTTTATGGATAAACTGTGAATATAACTGTAGTCTTTTGTGTGTCAAGCTAGTTAATCCAAGGCTTACTGCAGGGTAGGAACTGATCCCATCAAAATAGGGCAGTAGGAAGTAGGCAGCTCAATGGATGGGCTGTCGTGGTACTGTCAATCACTGGATTGTCTGGTCCCGGAGATTTGTTGTCCTTTCTTTATGGACTTTTGGAATATTGATCAGAGTTGCCAATATTATTTCTTGCTATTTCGGGTTTGCATCATGTATATAAATTTGCAAATTCTGTAAACTATTTAGGTGTATTGGCTTCAAAGAAATAAATAAAACACTCTGATTGGTAGCTAGGTATTGCAGATTTGTCATATATTGGAACCTAGCTCGAATAATTTAATTCATATCACTCTGATATAAAGACATCTGGATTTACAAAATCAAAGTTATTTGTGAAAAACAAAAATAAAGATGTGTGTGAATTCATCCGGTATATAGTTTGAATACTGCTGAGCGGTGCATCAAACAACAGCAACACGTATGTTCTATATGCGTCATTTTCAGAGAGCTTTTCAACACACAAATTTCAGTGGAGGAGTATTACTAATAAAGGGGTGGGGTCGGGGTGGGGTGGGGGTGGGGGTAGGTGGAAGAGGGGTCATGTATCGGTATTTTTCATTTGAAGGATGCTATAGTCCTGGTACCCGTTTTACAACGTAGCGCTACATCTGAACTACCTATAGTGTAACACAGACTTACCTCAAAGATATAGATAAATCTGAAAACATACATTTATCTACAGGCGCAATTTTCAGTGCTCAGAGTATTACTGGTAGAGAGAAGTGGGGTGGGGTGGGGTGGGTGGACATGCCCCGGTGTTATTACCCTATTTTTCTGGCTTGTGGGCCGGTGGGTAGCCTAGTGGTTAAAGCGTTCGCTCATGAAGCATATATCGAGACATTTTATCGGATTTTGACACAAGTCGCACACAGCGCCTAGGCAATAGTGGCACCGCTTAAAAATAACATATCTGGTTTGGTAATAAGTGTATTATTTTGATCTTCAGGTTAGTTATAGCATGATGGTTGCGTGAAAAGTTTGCCATAATTGATAACTGTGTTTTATTATTTCGCACATTTTATGAAGCATGAATCGAGACAATTTTAGTTGATTTTCAAGCAATTCGCACTCAACGCCTAGACATTGGTAGTATCACTTAAAAAGGTATAACTAGTTAGGGAATCAGTGTACTATTTTCATCTTCCGGATAGGTATAGCATGATGGGTGCGAGACAATTTTACCCGAATTGATGAGTGTGTTTTTATTATTTCGCACATTTCATAACGCATGGATTGAGACAACTTAGACAGCTGAGTTTGAGGCACGTCGCACACAGCGGCTAGGCACTAGTAGTATCGCTTAAAATGACATAACAAGGTACAGAATAAGTGCATAATTGTCATGTTCAGGCGGCTACTTATAGCGTGATGGTTTCTTGAGACGTGTGCCGAAATTGGTAACTGTTGTTTTGTCATTTCGCACATTTCATGAAGCATGAATCGAGACAATTTTATCGGATTTTGAGGTAAGTCATGCCAGCGCCAAGGCAATAGTAGTATAGATTAAAAATCTATAAATTATTAGGTAATAAGTGCATTATTTTCATCATCAGGCTAGTTATAGCATGATGCTTTCTTGAGATGAGTGCCGACTGCGTTTTATTATTTCGCACATTTTATGAAGCTTGAATGGAGAGAACATTAACTGATTTTGAGGCACGTCGCACACAGCGCCTAGGCACTACTAGTATCGCTTAGAAGACATAACAAGGTACGGAAAAAGTGTATTATTTTCATCTTCAGGTTAGTTATAGCATAATGGTTTCTTGAGATGTGTGTCGAAATTGGTATCTGTGCTGTTGTAACTTCGCACATTTATATAACTAGATAGTGAATCAGTGTATTTCTTTTCATCTTCCGGTTAGGTATAGCATGATGGGTGCGTGACAAGTATTCCAAAATTGATAACTGTTTTTATTATTTCGCACATTTCATGTGCATGAATTCAGACATCTTTAGCTGATTTTGTGGCACGTCGCACACAGCGCCTAGACAATAGTAGCATCGCTTAAAAATGACATAACAAGGTACAGAATAAGTGCATAATTGTCATGTTCAGGCGGCTACTTATAGCGTGATGGTTTCTTGAGACGTGCCGAAATTGGTAACTGTTGTTTTTGTCATTTCGCACATTTCATGAAGCATGAATCGAGACAATTTTATCGGATTTTGAGGTAAGTCATGCCAGCGCCAAGGCAATAGTAGTATAGATTAAAAATCTATAAATTATTAGGTAATAAGTGCATTATTTTCATCATCAGGCTAGTTATAGCATGATGCTTTCTTGAGATGAGTGCCGACTGCGTTTTTTATTATTTCGCACATTTTATGAAGCTTGAATGGAGAGAACATTAACTGATTTTGAGGCACGTCGCACACAGCGCCTAGGCACTACTAGTATCGCTTTAGAAGACATAACAAGGTACGGAAAAGTGTATTATTTTCATCTTCAGGTTAGTTATAGCATAATGGTTTCTTGAGAGATGTGTGTCGAAATTGGTATCTGTGCTGTTGTAACTTCGCACATTTATATAACTAGATAGTGAATCAGTGTATTTCTTTCATCTTCCGGTTAGGTATAGCATGATGGGTGCGTGACAAGTATTCCAAAATTGATAACTGTTTTTATTATTTCGCACATTTCATGTGCATGAATTCAGACATCTTTAGCTGATTTTGTGGCACGTCGCACACAGCGCCTAGACAATAGTAGCATCGCTTAAAATGACATAACAAGGTGCAGAATAAGTGTATAATTTTCATATTCAGGCGAATTATAGCGTGATGGTTTCTTGACTTGTGTTCCGAATTTGGAAACTGTGTTTTTCTTATTTCGCACATTTCATGGAGCATGAATTGAGACAATTTATTGGCTTTTGAGGCACGTCGCACACAGCGCTCTAGGCTCTACTAGTATCGCTTAAAACGACATTAAAAGGTTGAGAATAAGTGTATTATTGGCAAAATATAACAGCAGGGTGCCCTCACCACTTTCCTTGATGAATAAAACAAACTCATGCATCTAGATTCTGATCTTTTATAAGACACAACTGAATATTATTTTGAATGACAGCATTTTTATATCTTATGAGAGTTAGCAGTTCCTGGACACAGCAGTGAAGTTGATAAATCACAAGGTAGAGGAGGTTCACAGACATTCACGTTTAAAGATGTACACTCTGTTTATTGACACAGGGATACCTTCAATATATACTATCCTTTGGAAATATTTTACAACCCACTCTATACAGTGGGAACTGTTTACACAGCCCTACACTGGTCTGGTAACATTTGTGAAAATATTGTTAACTATTGTGGGTTATTGCCTGCTTTCATTTCCGAATCCTGCAAGATTCCAGATAGAGAAGTGTGTTGAATAAGAGAACCAGTCCTGACTAGGGTGATCCTAGTGTTCATTAAAGGAAGCAATGGACTGCATACATAAGGCTCCGAACAGAGTTACAACTGCATCTATTCAGCATGGCATCCGTTGTCAGTATAGGCAAGTGAGTTACAAGCTTGCCTTGGCATCCAATGTCAGTATAGGTGAAGGTTACTATAGCTTGTCTTGGCAACCAATGACAGTATAGGTGAGGGTTACAGTAGCTTGTCTTGGCATCCAATGTCAGTATTGGTGAGGGTTACAGTAGCTTGTCTTGGCATCCAATGTCAGTATAGGTGAGGGTTACTATAGCTTGTCTTGGCAACCAATGTCAGTATAGGTGAGGGTTACAGTAGCTTGTCTTGGCAACCAATGTCAGTATAGGTGAAGGTTACAGTAGCCTGTCTTGGCAACCAATGCCAGTATAGGTGAATCGTACAGTAGCTTGTCTTGGCAACCAATGTCAGTATAGGTGAGTCTTACAGTAGCTTGTCTTGGGAACCAATATCAGTATAGGTAAGGGTTACAGTAGCTTGTCTTGGCATCCAATGTCAGTATAGGTGAAGGTTACTATAGCTTGTCTTGGCAACCAATGACAGTATAGGTGAGGGTTACAGTAGCTTGTCTTGGCAACCAATGTCAGTATAGGTGAAGGTTACAGTAGCCTGTCTTGGCAACCAATGCCAGTATAGGTGAATCGTACAGTAGCTTGTCTTGGCAACCAATGTCAGTATAGGTGAGTCTTACAGTAGCTTGTCTTGGGAACCAATATCAGTATAGGTAAGGGTTACAGTAGCTTGTCTTGGCATCCAATGTCAGTATAGGTGAAGGTTACTATAGCTTGTCTTGGCAACCAATGACAGTATAGGTGAGGGTTACAGTAGCCTGTCTTGGCAACTAATGTCAGTATAGGTGAGGGTTACAGTAGCTTGTCTTGGCAACCAATGTCAGTATAGGTGAAGGTTACAGTAGCCTGTCTTGGCAACCAATGCCAGTATAGGTGAATCGTACAGTAGCTTGTCTTGGCAACCAATGTCAGTATAGGTGAGTCTTACAGTAGCTTGTCTTGGGAACCAATATCAGTATAGGTAAGGGTTACAGTAGCTTGTCTTGGCATCCAATGTCAGTATAGGTGAAGGTTACTATAGCTTGTCTTGGCAACCAATGACAGTATAGGTGAGGGTTACAGTAGCCTGTCTTGGCAACCAATATCAGTATAGGTGAGGGTTACTATAGCTTGTCTTGGCATCCAATGTCAATAAAGGTGAGGGTTACAGTAGCTTGTCTTGCCAACCAATGTCAGTATAGGTGAATCGTACAGTAGCTTGTCTTGGCAACCAATGTCAGTATAGGTGAGTCTTACAGTAGCTTGTCTTGGGAACCAATATCAGTATAGGTAAGGGTTACAGTAGCTTGTCTTGGCAGCCAATGTCAGTATAGGTAAAGGTTACTATAGCTTGTCTTGGCAGCCAATGTCAGTATAGGTGAGGGGCTACTATAGCTTGTCTTGGCAGCCAATGGCGGTGTAAATTTAAGTGTGGCCAGTAAGATCACGCACCCACTGCTTTGCCTCGTTCTCCCCACTTGTCGGTGCACACAGACGTCTGAACATCTGCACCACTTGTCGTCTGCTCTCCTCAAACAAGGCCTCACTCCCGCCATGATGTAACCAGTACTGTTTGGCGTACTCATCCACATACAAGTGACTTTCGTTCAGTAAACGAACCAGCTCGGTGATACTCCTATCGACAACAGGAGCATTGTAGCTGTTGTTGCCATAATAGTCGTACATGTAAGTGACCACCATGTCAGATATCTCCCCAATGGCTATACCATAGGCCGTTGCGTTGGCATCAATGTATTGGTCCTCTTCCGGAATATGTGCAACCATGATGTTCCCGATAGACTGGGTTGTGGCTTCAGGAAGAGGTGAATAATATGCTTTATAAGCTGTTGTGTCCTCTTTAAGCAGTTGAGCTGCAGTGCTTCCAATCTTATCAGCAAATCGGTCAATGATTGTCCGAAACACCTTCAGGACGTTGTTGTTGATGACATGTTCACCACGTTGAGATGGCTTTTTCTTCTCATCCTCATTGGTCTTTGGGTCTTTGGGTCTGCTAGATTTTTTGCCCAATTCGTGGATCAGAATCCGAGCAGCAACTGCTTTTGTACCGGCTCTGGCCCCGGCTTTAGTCATGACATTCACCACAACTTTTTCTGTAGTGCCCTTAAGAGCGAGTTTTTGACCCACTTTGAGGGCGGCAGTCCCAGCGGCATGTTCGGTACCACCTGTGAGAACATCCAGCACAAGACCCAAAGCGGCACTGGCTCCTTTTTCCTTCGCAAGGTCATAGTCCCCATGGCAGACGGCTGTTACAGCTTCGACCGTGTTCTTGACTGTACCCACGACTGGGATAAAGTCTAGCCAATCTGTCCATACACTCATGTTTGCTGTTACTTGTCTGAAAGAGCAAGAAGGGAGTAATTATTCCATGTGGTGGAAGGACGTTTAAAGGGGTTCAGTAAATGTGGTTCTACACAGCTTTTAGCAAAACCTGGAAACGACACGCCAGAGGTCCCGTGAAGATCCGGGTTGGAATTGATCTTCAGTAACCTATGCTTGTGGTAGAGGCGACTAACGTAATCGGGTGGTCAGGTTTTCTAAGTGTGTAGATCGATGCTCATGTTGTTGATCACTGCATTGTTTGGTCCAGACTAGATTATTTACAGACCGCCGCCATATAGCTGGAATATTGCTGAGTGCGGCGTAAAACTAAACTCACTCACATGCCGGAGGACATCAGCAGTGGCTCTACACATTGAATTAATTCGGAGAATTCAAATCCCTGAACTGCTGGGCGTCCTCACGACTGAACATTTGAATTTATAAGATCAGGTACGATAAGGGCGTACATTGCGGCCACTAGAACTGCCTAAGCTACTAGTAACGTTGGGATGAGCTGTGAAAGCCCTCAAATACTGAGACGAAGATCGACAACTCGCAACACAAGATATGAGAGGGTCGGTCACAAGGTCCCTGAACCACATGATTTTCATTACTGCCTCGCCGTCCCTGCAATGCTAAACCCCTAAATGAAGCAAGTCTAGATGAATCTGCCAACTCACTGTCGCTCCGTTTCAATTTACATGGGTTTATTTGTTACTATTATATATTCAGGGACTAAGCGTTAGTCTAGATATGACAGTAAAGTGTATTGTCTTGGCATTCAGTGTCAGTATAGTTAAGTGAGTTATAGTGGGTGAGTGGGTTTAGTTTTTTACGCTTCTTTTAGCAATATTCCAGCAACATCACGACGGGGAACACCAGAAATGGCTTGACACATTGTACCCATGTGGGGAACTAACCTGGTTTTCGGCTTGACGAGCGAACGCTTTAACCACTAGGCTACCCCACCGCCACTAGTTGAGTTACTGTTACTTGTCTTGGCTCCCAGTGTCAGTTGGACGGTTGGGGTAGTCTAGTGGTTAAGGCGTTCGCTCGTCACGCCGAAGATCCAGGTTTGATACACCACATGAGCCCATTTCTGGCGGGTTAAAACTAAACTCACTCACTTCAATGTAAGTGTTGTTAAAATTCAAAATACTGAAACGAAGATCGACTACTAACAACAAAAGCAATGAGAGTACATATCTACCTGATGGCAACTAAAGACATACATTCAGTTGTCCCACAAAGGGAGGTCGTAAATCCTTCTCACTAACATGTAGACTACCTAAGCCTTTAGGGCCATTCGTTTTGTTTTGTTTTGGGGGTTTTCTTCATTTGAATTTGAGATAACGATCTTGAAATTTCAACATAATATCTTGAAATTTCAAGATCATTTCCCTCATGAAATTTCAACTTCGTAAGTATTTAAAAACATAATATGTATCCGAAAAACGAATGGCCCTAATAGGCTTTCGTACCAATGGGATATGAGCGAACGCCTACCTTTTCTAGAAACTCCTCCCACCTGACTTTACGCAAGATACTTCACCTGCAACTCCATACACACTATCTTGAGTACTGAGCAGCGAGTGTCAGTGCTATTTGAGTTATAAGTGTTACACGTGTCCTTGACACACACCACCCCCCTCCCCCTCCTGTAATACCCGTAATAATTTATGATCACCAGTAACTCTCTCAATTGAAATATTTATCGATCACATTGTACTTTCATGGAAGAGGTGGGTGTGCTGAGGGTTAGATCCGGGTGACACAAGGATTTCCGCGAAACAGGCGAGCAGCATCGTGATCATTGTGGCCATTTCCAGGGAATGATAAGTGGTGAGGTACACACACTATTAAGGTGCTCGAACCTCTCAATGGGCATTATCCTCCGTTCAGGATGTCTATAACTTACGTCCTTGTTACCCACTCTCAAGTGCGACCCGACAGTGCTATTGTCCTTACCTTTGTTGGGTCGCGTTCTTAACTAAAGTGCTAAGGCCCGAAATGCTTGGAAAATGCTTATTGGCTTCAATATCAATATGGTGAATTTGACACAAGATAAAAGCACAAATATGACATATGTACGACTCTACCTATTTGGATATTAAAGCTCAGATGAAAATGCACTTGAGGGATGACATCTCAGGAGGAAATTTTGACGTTTTAACAACATTCGTAAATATTCTAAGTACAAACTGTCGTTTTTGAAATACAGACTATAAATATTCATATAGCCTCAACCAACTAAATTACATAAATGATTGTAAAAGTTTTGTTTTTATATGAACATCTATATGTGAAAAAGATGGAACTCTTGTAGTAGTTATATCCAAAAGAATTACGTCAAAAAAGCCTTAATTGAAATCCTATTGATAATCTTGTTCACCCATAGAAGTTTCACTTCGTGTATGAGCATTGAACTGGAAACATGCTATTTGATATCTCTGCAGAACAATTAATTTCAATTTATACCAGTATTTCATACTGGAGAGAAACAAATGGAGAAAACCTCTCGTTAGCTATGACAGGGTTTACTATAGAATGTGTAAAGCCCCTTAATTTGACATAGTCAGGTTTAGGAAAGTTGTAAACACATCAGTTACCTCTCAGGGTCGTGTCAAAATCAAAACCAGATAAGAAACACAAACTAGATAGTTTTGATAAGGTGTCATACGGGGTGCAGTTTATCAACTGTATGAACGTAAAATCCCACAGACGTGTGCTAAAATGCAAGATGAGATCAGAAATACAATAAATGTCCTGTGTAATTCCGGTAGAGTCCTCCACCATCTGTGATACTAACACTTGATATTTTAAGACGGTCGCTGACATGTACTGCCCTTGCATTACTAAAACGCTGTCACCCTGTCTGCCTGCCAGGTGGGTCACCGTATGGTTTGTTTCTTAGAAGTGTTTCTGCCATGGATTTTTCGATAATTTATGAGTAATCGTTATGATAAGGGAATAGGGTACACCGTGATTACTCATATGCCATATTAGGTCGTGGTGGTATGAATGACACTATATATGAGTTTTTTGAATCTGAAATATCAACCATTATCAAAAAATTGCAAAATAACATTTTCCAAGCATTTCTGGCCTTACTTTTTCTAAATAATGCACACTGCGTTTTGCGGCTTCTCGGTAAACTTATTTAAAATACAGGGTATCTGATTTAGTGGGAACTGTGTGTCCGGGAATGCTGTACTCCGCCCAGGATACTCTGCTGTTATATGTGTCATGGTTGAGTGAATCATCTTCTTGAAAGTGACTGATGATTGAAGGGCGGCGGATGGCTGGGTGGCTGGGTGGCTGGGTGCTATGGATGCTGTCGCTCAATGCCTTCGCCCGGGAGGTGGGTAGTCTAGTGGTTAATGTGTTCGATTCCCCACATGGCTACACTTTCGTGTAAAGCCCATTTCTGGTGTCCCCGCCGTAATATTGCTGGAATATAGCTAAATGCTTCATTAAATTAAAAGGACTTACTCACAATATCATACCAATGACCCAATAATAGGTCTGTACATATCCCCAAACCTACCGCCTGATATTGCTGGAATATTGCCAAAAGCGGCGTAAAACCAAACTTCACTCACTCAGTGCCTTCTGCAGGCACTTGACACATAAACACGCACCCGCACACATTATTGCGTGCACGCACGCACACATGCACACACACACATACGCGCAGTATATTTATAACAAGCGCGTGCGTGTATGCATACATACCAGTGTGGAATACGTATCTGGAATGTGTGAGTAATATGTGTTTTGCCTGCAGTCAGAATGGTCCAGCGGTATTGGCTACGTGTAACTGATCGATTCTAGGCCTTGTAAACCAGTGGTTGATACAATCAAGTCCACTATCGAGATATGATAACACAATCAACTGGCAGCCCACGTTTGTGCCCTGTTACGGGTAAGGCGTAGTGGAGGAGCCCTACAAAATGATAAAGCCTGCATAATACAATCACGCCTTATATGATGGTAAATTCGAGCATGTCTGCCTTCATTCACTCAACGAATCTTGTACTTGAAAGAAACAAGTCCCAAATGGTCCAATCATGATTGGGCGGTGGGGTAGCCTAGTGGTTGAAGCGTTCGCTCGTCACACCGAAGACTCGGGTTCGATTCCCCGTACATGGGTACTAATGTTTGAAGCCCATTTCTGGTGTTGTCCCGGGCCGTGATATTGCTGGAATATTGCTAAAAGAAATGGCGTAAAACTAAACTCACTCACTCACTCACTCATGGCCCATATCCCAATAATAGGCCTGTACATGTTCCAAAACCTACCGTCAGAACAATTTTTGAAGGGGATATAGGCCATCTTATTAAACCATTATTAGTATCGGATGTTGTTACTTATCTTCATAAAAGTAAAAAAATGTTATGGCAGTATATTTTATGTCTGTCCTGACGGGTTTGTACAATGCAGCAGAGCTGTACTGTTTCCACCTGTACTTGACCCATGAATTGTACTCTTTAACTGGACACATGTATAAACAAGCCAATCATGACCCATGGGCCCAATAATTATAATACTGGAATTCAAAGACGTCATTATAGGCCCGTAGACACGAGACAGTAATAATGGCCCATTCACATATCATGAGTGAGTGAGTTTAGTTTTACGCCCTTTTAGCAATATTCCAGCAATATCACGGCGGGCGACACAGCAAATGGCTTCACATATTGTACTCATGTGGGGAATCGAACCCGGATCCTCAGAGTAACGCCTTAACCACTAGGTTACCCCCACCATACACCACCACACCCACAATTTTGTCGTCTGGACTGGTTGGTTGGTTGGTTTTAACGCCGCACTCAGCAATATTCAAGCTATATGGCGGGTGTGTGAAAATAATCGAGTCTTGACCTACAGTCAGGACTTGACCTGGAGTCAGGCACCTAATCGCCTGCACACAAAATCAGCCGTCTAACCTACTCAGCCACCACGGCTTCCATAAAATGGAAGTCGAACAGCTGGTAGTCGAGACCACGGACACATGAAGATCGGGGCCTCCTTTCACGAAGCAACCTTTACTAAGGTTAACCTTAACTCCCATTCTTTAACACTGCACTAAGTTTACCTTAGTGACTTACGATCACCTTAGTGCTTTGTGAATGGAGGCCCGGGTTAGAACTAGTCTTCAATAACCCATGCTTGTCGTAAGGCGACTAATGGGATCGGGTGATCAGGATTGATGGTTGGTTGACAAATGTTATCGTATCCCAGTTTCGTAGATCGATGATCATGCTGTTGATCACTTGATTGTCTGGTCCACACTCGATTATTAAAGACCGCCGCCATATAGCTAAGTATGGCGATAGACAACAAACCAATGAAAATATTGCAGCGGAGTCGAGCGTCGCTCTGCTGCTTGCGCTACTTGCCGGATCAGGTCACATTGAAATCTGAGAAGTGTGTCAGTGGTTATTGGCTGCTTGTACACAACCAGTTTAACATCCTAGCTGAAGAAGTGTGTCAGTGGTTATTGACTGCTTGTACAATAACCAGTTTAACATCCTAGCTGAAGAAGTGTGTCAGTGGTTATTGGCTGCTTGTACAATAACCAGTTTAACATCCTAGCTGAAGAAGTGTGTCAGTGGTTATTGGCTGCTTGTACACAACCAGTTTAACATCCTAGCTGAACAAGTGTAAGTCAGTGGTTATTGACTGCTTGTACACAACCAGTTTAACATCCTAGCTGAAGAAGTGTGTCAGTGGTTATTGGCTGCTTGTACACAACCAGTTTAACATCCTAGCTGAAGAAGTGTGTCAGTGGTTATTGGCTGCTTGTACACAACCAGTTTAACATCCTAGCTGAACAGAGTGTGTCAGTGGTTATTGGCTGCTTGTACACAACCAGTTTAACATCCTAGCTGAAGAAGTGTGTCAGTGGTTATTGGCTGCTTGTACACAACCAGTTTAACATCCTAGCTGAAGAAGTGTGTCAGTGTATTTGTTTTGGCTGCTTGTACACAACCAGTTTAACATCCTAGCTGAAGAAGTGTGTCAGTGGTTATTGGCTGCTTGTACAATAAACCAGTTTAACATCCTAGCTGAACAAGTGTGTCAGTGGTTATTGACTGCTTGTACACAACCAGTTTAACATCCTAGCTGAAGAAGTGTGTCAGTGGTTATTGGCTGCTTGTACACAAACCAGTTTAACATCCTAGCTGAAGAAGTGTGTCAGTGGTTTATTGGCTGCTTGTACACAACCAGTTTAACATCCTAGCTGAAGAAGTGTGTCAGTGGTTATTGGCTGCTTGTACACAAACCAGTTTAACATCCTAGCTGAAGAAGTGTGTCAGTGGTTATTGGCTGCTTGTACACAACCAGTTTAACATCCTAGCTGAAGAAGTGTGTCAGTGTATTTGTTTTGGCTGCTTGTACACAACCAGTTTAACATCCTAGCTGAAGAAGTGTAATCAGTGGTTATTGGCTGCTTGTACACAACCAGTTTAACATCCTAGCTGAAGAAGTGTGTCAGTGGTTATTGACTCAGCTTGTACACAACCAGTTTAACATCCTAGCTGAAGAAGTGTGTCAGTGGTTATTGGCTGCTTGTACACAACCAGTTTAACATCCTAGCTGAAGAAGTGTGTCAGTGGTTATTGGCTGCTTGTACACAACCAGTTTAACATCCTAGCTGAAGAAGTGTCAGTGGTTATTGGCTGCTTGTACACAACCAGTTTAACATCCTAGCTGAACAAGTGTGTCAGTGGTTATTGGCTGCTTGTACACAACCAGTTTAACATCCTAGCTGAAGAAGTGTGTCAGTGTATTTGTTTTTGGCTGCTTGTACACAAACCAGTTTAACATCCTAGCTGAAGAAGTGTGTCAGTGGTTATTGGCTGCTTGTACACAACCAGTTTAACATCCTAGCTGAAGAAGTGTGTCAGTGGTTATTGACTGCTTGTACACAACCAGTTTAACAGCCTAGCTGAAGAAGACCTTCCTGTTTACTCCACATTCGAGCAGATAGATAGCGCAACTAGAAATCCTGCAGTGTCATATCCACGAGATGTTCCTTCCTCAACCCACTGACTAATCCCCTTGTCCAATGCCCCCTATCCAATGAACCCTGCTCTGTGCACCAGTGTATAGCCGCAGCGGCTCATTGTCCTACTCACTTTCCGGTAAGTATTGTTCCCATTAGTGCTACATTTCTACTTGGGGAATCGTTACTTTTGTTTGTTTGTTGTTGAACGCCGCACACTGTACTATTCCAGCTATATGGCGGCGGTCTGTAACCGGACCAGACAATCCAGAGATTCACGGGTTCGACTCTGTGATTCGATACAATAGCCCAAAGATCTTACAAACCATTGGTCAGATGGAGGAGAGTGAACTTATGGAGTATTTATGCGTTACTTGCCCTGGTGTGAATAAATACAAGGGCCCACATGCTCCTGATCTGCATAACAATATTGGATTGAAGAACACCAAGCAGTCCAAACTACTTACTTCACAACACAGATCATCATCACTATTCTTTCACAATTTACATTTCTATAATGTAAGAGAAACAATTAAGTCACACCCTGGACCTGTACTTTTTGCAGGATATTTTAAGAGATTTATACTTAGTTTTGTCCCTAATTTCAATGTCAGAAATATGTGTGTGTCACTATGCTACTACACATATCATACCAAAATATATTCTTCCTATTTAGCCTTATAGGGTATCTGACATAAGAAAATTAAATATGCTTAGCTATAAATACACAAAGACTTGTCGACTAATGTTTCATTAATTATTATATAGATTACATTAGAAGACAAACCATATCTTTAATGGTATACATTTTCATTGCATTAAGATAGCATAACATTTGTCCCACTTTTTATACTTTGTACTATTGACCGCCAGGTAGAAATAGAGGATTCATGTGTCAATCGGTCTCATTTCCTTACAACTTCACTGGAAAAGTTTCATTTTAGAGTTTTAATTAGTCGTTTTAATATTTATAAGAAATTTGTACTAAAGTGAAGTCGATGGTACCATTCCTTCTGTATTGTGAGCAGGTGTTTATGTATTATTATCAAAAGTTTTGATTCTAGGAGTTCTTGAAAATGGTTCCAGTCACAAACACACGCAAGGGCATGTCAAATGTTAATCAGTTAAAACACTAAACTATATGGTACAAGCCAAAGCAGGGAAGAATGTTGTCTTTAATGTGTCACATGTGGAATTGTTATCCACGCATCTACAACTAAACCAATTTCTATAAAAATATATTTTGTAAGCTTGATGAAACAACTTCTGAGCAAGAGCTGTATGGTCATCTTTGACATCTTGGTAAGAAAGGTGTGGCGGTAGGGTAGCCCAGTGGTTGAAGCCCTCGCTCGTCACGCCAAAGGCCAGAGTTCGATTCCCCACATGGGTACAATGTTCATAGCCCATTTCTGGTGTTCCCCGGCGTAATATTGCTGGAATATTGCTCAAGGCGGCGTAAAACCATACTCACTCACTCACCCGACGAAATCAGCGTGCCTAACTACTTGACCCTGGTCTTCAGATACCCATGCTAACGGGATCGGGTGGGTCAGGCTCAAGTGACCACCCTATTGACAGCATATATACACTGGTGTGAATAGAGTTATGAGACGCGTGAAGATCCGGGTTAGAAGTGGTTTTCAGAAACCCATGCTTGTCGTAAGAAGCGACCAACAGGATCGGGGCTCCCAATCGTATCCCAATTGCGTAGATCGATACTCATGTTGTTCATCACTAGTTTGTCTGGTCCAGACTCGATTATTTTACAGACTGATTTATTTTGATATCAATAAGACTCTCCTTATGTGTATCACCGGAAGATCCGGGTTAGAATTGATCTTCAGTAACCCATGCTTGTCGTAAGAGGCGACTTAAGGGATCGGGTGGTTGGTTGACATCGGTTCCCAATTGCGCTGGAATATTGCTGAGTGCGGCGTAAAAACTAAACTCTATCACTTACAGAGTCGACTGTAATATGATACTCTCCATGCAAAGATGTAGGACAATGGCAGACATTTACAAGGAAGGAAATTAATTTCTGTGACTCGATGCGACTTAATGATTGACAGGTAAACGCGGATGTATGAACAGAGATGGCGTGGGCAGTATCGGTTAAATAAATCAGTCTGAGACTTGACATTTTATCAGTCGCGGGACCTTTTGTTGAGAGCAGCAGACACGTAAGTGTTTAGAGTTTTCGATGTCTAATATGTCAGGTCACTGAATTACTCAATTGTTACATAAACATGTGCCCCCACTTTGTTTATATTTGAGGGGTGCATTATGCGTGGCATACGCGGGGCTACTTTATTCGCTCATCTGAAAAACGGTACTATGGTTGTTTGTTTGTTGTTTAACGCCACACACAGCACTAGAAGAGAGTCGTGACGTGGTCCTAGTCTAGACTGTATAGTAAGTGAGTGAGTGTGTGAGTTAGGTTTTACGCGGCTTTTAGCAATATTTAGCTTTTTAGCAGATGTAGAGAATACCCTGTAAACATTATCATTATACATATGATCATCACGGTATAAATCATATCACATAGAATCACAGATTCATTAAAAGCGAAAAGAAAAGGAAAGGGAGGCAACTGAGACATATGTTTCACACTGTCACATTTAACAATAATAATAAATACATTGATTGACTAACAGTGAGTGAGTGAGTTGGGTTTTACGCCGTTGTTTTGCAATATTCCAGCAATATCACGGCGGGAGACACCAGAAATGGGCTTCACACATTGTACCCATGTGGGGAATCGAACCCGGATCTTCGGCGTATTGAGCGAACGCTTTAACCACTAGGCTACCTCACCGTCCCTCTACCTCACCGTCCCTCTACTATAGCTATACAGTGACGATCTATACATAAATGAGTCTGTACCAGATAATCCGGTGATCAACAGCACGAGCATCGATCGACGCAATTAGGATACTACGATTGACAGCATGCATCTAACGTGTAGTAAATAATTAAATATCGCAATGCATAAAATGGAAACAAGTATTTTTCAGGTGACAGGGTTTTGAATATGTAAAAGATGGTACAACAGTAACAGTAGCATGTTTTAAATAGCATTGTAATGTGATGAAAAGTGACATGGGAAAACTGACCTTTAAATAAGAGCGACCAATGAAGGTCCAGGTTAGGACTGATCTTCAGTAGTGAGTGAGTATAATTTTATGCCGCTTTTAGCAATATCACGGCGGGGACACCAGAAATGGGCTTTACACATTGTACCCATGTGGGGAATCTAACCCGGGTCTTAAGGTGACGGGTGGACGCTTGAACCACTAGGCTACCCCACCACCCTGATCTTCAGTAACTCATGCTTGTCGTAAGACGCGACAAACTGGTTCGGGTGGCCAGGCTCGCTGCCTTGGTTGACTCATGTCATCGTATCCCAATTGCGTAGATCGATGCTCATGCTGTTGATCCCTGGATTGTCTGGCATCGACTCGATTATTTACAGACCGGTGCCATATAGCTGGAATATTGCTGATTGCAGCGCAAAGACTAAACTCCCTCCTTCATGGAAGGAGGGGCCTCTCATTGACATATACACTCATTCTCAATAACTGGGTGCAAATGCTGTCGCCGCCATGATTCTCTTAAATTTAATTAGCAAATGTTATTATCAGTACGGCTGAATAATGGGTACTACCCTGGCCTACATACATCATGCATAAACAGTCCAATATACTTTAAACGTATACTTGTTATAGCTTCGATAATCGGTCAATTTGAAATGTTCGTTACTGTCGCCGGTAACTATAATTCCCCACCTTGCAGTTTAATTCACTGCAATTTGGTGTACAAATACCCGGATATTAGTACATTAACATATTAACATCGGTCAAAAGTATCCTTTCTGAAAACTGTTAAGCCACTGAGTTCTTCATACTATAAATAATTTCAGTTTAATGCCATGTCGCCAGTTTTGAAGAAATGTCCGTGATCGATTTTCAGCTTGACATGTACATGTGTAAAACAAATCATAATCTTACTCATTCACTTTAAATGAATACAGTTTATGTTTAAATTAATGGTGTTTGTCATTATTTGGGGCTCAGAACATCCCCTGCATGACATATCTCAACACATAAAAATATCCCATGCGTAAAATTAAGAGTGAAATCTCCGTTACCACCCAAAAAGTTAGGAATTAAGACATTTATCACATATTTTAAAGTTACATTTAGACCATGAAGTATGTCAGGTCGGAGAAGGGAAAGAACATCCAAAGCTGGTGTGTGGTAATGGTAATTTCCTGATGTATTTGCCATATAATGTAATATCCGTTACTGAAATGTTCGTGACCAGGTTATTCGAAACCATGGCTTGAGAACTTTTGATACCATTTTGCAAATACCACGTGACTTTATGATATCATGTTGATCGTAGAGAACCGCCATTTTATGAATCGAGAGCTTCACGGTGAAAAAGTTTGGAAGAAGTTTCTTGATGTTGGTGAGCACCTTTTCATCTGTCCTAACACTAAGCATGTATATGGTACATTCAACCCTGATTTCATGTAGTATTTTTTCATTTTGAAGATCGTTAAAGCCTATGTTGATATAAAACCTATGTATTTGTTAGAGCGTCCGCCCGGAGACGCGGAAGGTCGCGAGTTCGATCCCCGGCTGCGTCATACCAAAGGACGTTAAAATAAAGTACTTGTTGGTCCCTGCCTGGTGCTCGGCATTAATGGGTACAAGGACTGGTCGTCTCGGAGTCAGTATATATGTGTCTGAGTGGGGGTATTCATGCTTAACTGTGGCATGGTATCTCAGTGGGCTAGCACAATAAAACCAGCTTCAGTCTTGGCTAGTACAAGCAGCCACATACATACGCATGCACGTCGCCATATGAGCGAAATATTGTGCAAGTACGACCCATTTCACCTAACCCGTCGTGATATTGTTGGAGTATTGCTAAAAGAGGCGTAAAACTAAACTCACTCACTCCTCTGATTTATCTAAATGGTGCAAGAAATGAACCAACCTGTTAAATCAACTTATCTGTTTGATATTTCGATGTGTATATACAAATTCCTAGCGAGATACATGCACGAGACTGTATAACACAGAGAGTTAGTGAGTGTGTTGAGTTTTAGCAATATTTCAACAATATCACCAGAACACCAAAATGCGCTTCACACATTGTACCCACGTGGCCCATGGGGAATCGAACCTGGGCCTTCGGCGTGACGAGCGAACGCCCTTTATCGCTAGGCTACCCCCACCGTCCCACATGAGACAGAGAAGAAGGATGACATGAACTTTCTAATAGTCTCTTTTAACTTTATGTTGAGCAACAATCCGAAGCAGCATCACCTCAAGGTGTCTACATTTTCACAGAATTTTAAGCACAATTGTGCATGCTGTTTCTTCGAAGATTTCAAAGAGCGTCATTCCTGCTCAATGGTTTGATCATATATACAGCCTGCATGCCATACAGCGTACCACACGGGATGGAATTTTTGACTTGCAGAACAAAATACTTGAGTAAAGTTTAGTTTTACGCCGCAGTCAGCAATATTCCATCTATATGGCGGCAGTCTGTAAATAATCCAGTCAGGACCAGACAATCCAGTGATCAACAGCAAGAGCATCGATCTGCGCAATTGGGAACCGATGACATGTGTCAACATTCTAACCCGGACCTTCACGGGTCCAAAAATGCTTAAAATGAGGAATATTTTAAATCATTCCTTCCCTGTCAATGTCAGGATATGGCACGTTAGAATAAACCTAACATTACATCAAAAAACTACGATCTGTTACGACGAACTTTGAGGGATCGATCCTGTCTATTTCAGAAATGGTTTATTATTTGCCATCTCGGTAGAAACTTCTACAAAGTACTATTAAACTTTTTAGAAATTAGAAACCTGATATTGAAATCGTTTAGCACAAATGTAACGATTTATACTAGTTCCTAATACATGTACTACATGCATTTCACATTCAGTAACGTAATTAAACTAAGTTCAAGAAACATTATTTACATTTGAAACTGTCATAGAGTAAACCATTTCAATAAGTTTCTGTAAAACTTCATATATTCAAACAACATAATTGTTTCCATATATATATCCAAAGTGTACCGAAATTCTATCCCCTTTGTCTGTTTAATGTATTCAGCAATCATTCGGTGTAGCCCTCTTATCATAAATCACCCTCAGGGCAGGACCCTTAATTCTTAACGACCTTGCACAACGTGGCGTAATGCCCCTATGCATAAAACTAAACTCACATGGTCACTCAGGGAGACCAAGCAGGAGACCAGACAGGGAGACCAGTCAGGAGACCATACAGGGAGACAAGTCAGAAACGAGGCGAGAAAACGGGCCCAGATCATCCACCGAAGCGGACGGACTGTGCGGCTAGTCGGGGCGTCGGCCAAGGCCGTCACCTCACCAACGACTACGTCGACGATGAAGAATCTCCGTCCGACTTCTGAATGTGTAATAAGTGACAGAGCGGGTCTCCACATCGGGAACATTGGCCACACGGTCCCGATGTGCGTTCTGTCACGTGATTTCCATCTTATTACCATTTCTACCATTATTCCCAAACCATAATAAACATGGCTGCTGCTGGCGTCAACTATACTGCTGACTTTTGTCTTCCGCCTCTTGAACTACCATCCGAGAGTACCACAACGAACGCTCTTGGACAAAACTATGAGGATGTTTTGGGATAAAATGTATACTTTGAACTGTGCATATTAACGTGCAGTTGTTCTTACTACTTAATGAAAGCCCAATTGTTTAGAATCAACCTCAGGGCCTTATGTTGATTAATCCAGCAAGCTGAAGGGTAAATGCTGCATGTGTATGGTTCTTGTGTCTCGATTCGCAGCCTACTGTTTTAACCCTCATGATGCCTGGCCGTTAGCTGGCTGTTTATATCGCTCATGGCCTCTCTGTGGTGACGTCGCGATTATAAAACGCATACATTGTACCAAATTTCTAACAGCGTCTGCCTTTGTAAACCATTCCAACTTGGTCTTCTTACAGTATATATTAAAACGTATATCCACTACACAGACCCTACCGGTAATATATACTCATGGAATGATTAAGGAACACTTGAAAGTATAAGTGTTCCTTTATATATTCCAGAATTTCACTCACAGTGCAATACATACCTTGTGAAGAAAATCTGAAAGAATAAAGGAACACTTTCATGTGTTCCCCTTATTCGTTCGTTTCAATGAGTATATATGTCTCTCCTCTTCAACCCTCACTTTGATGATCCAAATACAACACAAACATTAATGCACTTCGAAGTTTTACATCCTATGGGAACATAAGTCTTCCTTAACAGAGAGTCCAGGAATAGAAAGGTTTCCGGCAACTAAGGTTTCCGACTGACGACGGATTATACTGAAATTTACTTAAATATCTTGCAAGCAATTTGTAAACATTAACCTCTGTGAAAATATTCAAAAATCCTTTAAATCAAAGTGTGTATACAAAAATATCCCTATAAAGTTTCCAGGTTCACAGAGCTGCTTTTACCTTAACGTCCGCTTGGGGGTCTCAGACAGAATTCAAAATGAATGTAACTTTGCGTGGTTAGCGTCACGTATGAATTGCACGTATGCGCAGTCACGGCGTTGAGGTAATGACATATTCTCGGAAAGGCATATCAGTCCTCACGAATAAAATTAGACATGAAACGATACTAGCTCGAACTTTTATACGCGTCAAACAGAACGGTCAAAGTGACATTAGAATATACCGGCATTGATACTGAATGTTTTAGCCTTGAACCTTCCCGTGAAGATCGGGTTTAGAATGGGTATGCAGCAAAACCACGCTTGTAAGAGGCAACTAACTGGATCAGGTGATCAGACTCGGTGTCTTGTTTGACACATGTCATCGCATCCCATATGCGTAGATCGATGCTCATGCTGTTGATCACTGCAGAGCTAACCAACGACGTTTTCGCAACGTTGTGGGAATCTTGTAGATTGGCAACGCGATGACACAAATATTAGTATTACGTCATTTTATAACCCCTACGTTATGTCACAACGTAATAACAACATTGCAAGAAAACGTTGAGGAAACGTTATGCTTTGGGCTCCTCACACCGTTACAATGTTAAAACGTTTCACTTTGAGATTCTTTCTTCACTATTCAGCTACAGCGTCAGAAAACACACGATCAAAACAACATGCGAATTGACTAATAAACATAGAAATGAATTTTTGCTTTGTTTCTTATGTACTGTTCACTACTGGAAAACTATTCAACTATTAACGGTTAATAGCAACGCAAAAACGACATATCACAACGTCAGGCCACAACGTTGTGACAACGTAAACAGGAGTCCACAGAATAACGTTGTGACATATCTGATATATATCAACTTTAGGTAGTTTATTGTATTTTAAGTATTGCCCAAATTTAAATGTCTTGGTAAACGACCACCCGCTACGTCAAAAATTGACTTCAGCGTCTGTCATTATCTTAACAATGATTGATTGATTTAGTTTAGTTTTATGCCGCTCTCAGCAACATTACAGCTTATTACTCCTAGGCCAAATGTAGAGATAACATCATTATCAGGTAACATGATACACCAGGCCTTATCACCCATACTGCATATCCTGACCATGTTGAACATCAGTGCTTGTCACCATCCATTAAACCATGCGGTTAATACTCATGCAGTTGGTCTATGAACATGTGGACACTGTTTCAACAGCAAGGTAAACCTTGTGTGTTTTAGTAACCTGATACATTCTGTGTCTAGTTCCACATTGACAAGAATCTCTGGGGTGGCGTTGTCATACCAATTACTGGAAAACGCCTTTACTGCTGCCGAGAGATCTTAAAAGATAGGGACTTTTCTAACATTTGGCCTAGGACTAATAGGATTTGTTGGTTATTCATGAAAGATTCCTTGAACTAGAAACAGCTGTATGCCAGTTTAGAATATGTTTTACATATATGAGTCCTCATTATATGTGATACTTTGTTCACCATTCCACACAGTGCCTGCCACAATAGTGTGAATTGCTCTGTCTCAAGATGCCTTTGTGTCATGTTTTATAACATTATTTCACCTGTAGTTCTCCAGTGATGTGGGTTCTGCACAAAATGTTTTGTTTATTCTTTTTTTAGCTCCAGATACTACAATCTCTTTTCTATATATGAAAAAATAAACAAAATTTGGCTAGCTGTAAACTTTGATTAATTTGATAGGATAGGCTCCACTTAACTTCCTGTTAAACAGGGTAATTGTAAAATGTGAAATATAAGCCCATTGTTATATAAAAACAGGTAATCATGGATGTGGGATATTGCTTTGTATGCATACTAATGGGAAAAAATATTAGTAAATGCTTCATATAAAGATCTATAAAATACATATTCTTATCTATGACAAAAACAGAACAACAACTGAAAATGCCGAGGTGTGAGTTGTGGAAGTACAATAGTACAGTTGGCATTTTGTATCAACTTCTTGCATATTTTATTGAATGCCAGTTCTGAGGCCAACCAGGAAGGGAAGTAAACTTTGGCTATTTCCTCTCTCATATTAGCCAGGGCATTGGAACGTACTTGACAGCTTGTCTCATGGTATTTCCTACATACTCCTAGGCCAAATGTAGAGATAACATCATTATCAGGTAATATGATACACCAGGCCTTATCACCCATACTGCATATCCTGATCATGTTGAACATCAGTGCTTGTCACCGTCCATTAAACCATGTGGTTAATACTCATGCAGTTGGTCTATGAACATGTGGACACTGTTTCAACAGCAGGGTAAACCTTGTGTGTTTAAGGAAACCTGATACATTCTGTGTCTAGTTCCACATTGACAAGAATCTCTTGAGGGTGGGAGTTGTCATTCCAATTACTTGATAACGCCTTCACTGCTGCTGAGAGATCCTAAAAGATAGGACTTTTCTAACATTTGGCCTAGGACTACATAGATCCTGTGCGACAGAGGCGATTTCGAGAAGTGATGAGGTTTCGAGAAGACGTCCTTCAATTCATGAATAGAGATGATAACAGCAGAAACCTCCCCGGAAGGCGACAAAATGAGCACAGGCACAGGAGAATACGTGCAAAAAGAATACTAACAGATTACCTGACAAATCTCCATAAAAATTCCTTGCAGAACATCCTGTAAAACTTTCTTTGGCTTCTTTCTGTAGAATTAGACCCAAATAAATACTTACCACAGCCTTCTCATAACACGTGACTGTTGTTTTATGCACACGGCATCAGAACATGGCACTCATTCTGAAGTCTCTCAAGCCTTTGTATCCGGAGATCCCCTGAATCCTGAAAAGTATTCTGAAAATCCTCGAATCGATGACATGAAAGCAAACTTACCACATCCAGAGTTCACATATGGGCAATGGAAGAGAGTGCCTGTGGAGATAAAAGGCAAAACAAAAGTGGTCATGAAAATAGTCCAACTCATCGAATCAAAGTCAGTATTCTTTGAAACACTGAAACTTCAAACAGTTGAATTTATCGATCATGTATCTCGGTTGAAATCCCAGTACTCACAAATACGTGAATTGAAGCAAAATCTTCTCCGGCATGAAGCTATTATTCATATGGACTTTGCTGAAAATTACAACTGTAAATCTGTCGAGGAAATACAACCCGCCTACTGGAACCAGACCTCTGTAACTCTTCACCCATGGGTAGTAAATACTCTACCTGTCGATGGATCTGACCTGCAACATTAGAGTTTCGTCCTGGTGTCCGACGAGATGAACCACAACTCCACCACAGTACTTACCTTTCTCAAATACATCATCCAGGAGGTGAAGCAGCTGGATCCCGTGTTGAAGCATGTGCACTACTGGACAGACAGTCCCACCAGCCAATACAGGAATAAGTCCATATTCAATTTAGTGGCAAACCATGAGGACGTGTTCAACATCACAGCTACCTGGAATTACTTTCTGGCCGGCCACTGCAAAGGGCCGTGTGATGGTCTCGGGTGAACAGTGAAACGCATGGCTGATCAAGCCGTGAACGCTGGGAAAGTTGTCATTCAGGATTCGAACGATTTCTTTGCCTGGTCCCAATCACAACACTGTTCCATGCCAAATGTGAATTTCCTCTTTGTGTCTATAGAAGAATGTGAAGCCACTGCAGCATCACAGGCAAACCTGAAGTTGAAGCCAGTGAAGGGAACCATGAAGATCCATGCTGTCAAAGGTCAGGGCAGTGGGCGCATACACGTGCGTGACACAAGCTGTTACTGTAACAGGTGTTTGGGAGGTACTGTATGTGACACCTGGCGGGGAGGAGACCACAGTCACCCAGGACCAAGAAGACCACAGTGTTCTGACAGAGACAGACATGTCAGGTGTCACCTCTGCTGTTGTAAATATGTCAGATGACACTGGAGTCGCCGCAAGGCCTAACTACAATGTAGGAGAATCTGTATAGCGCTGTATTCCGAAGATGGTATATTGGAAAGGTCGAGACTGTGGATCCGGAGGACTCTGAGTATGAGATCAATTTCATGGAATGAAAGAAGTCTAACATCCAATGGCCTGCTCATGAGGATGTCATCTGGTGCAAAGAAAGTGATGTCATATGTCACATCAACACTCCTATTCCATCTGGGAAGTCAAAGAGGATGTACACGATCACCAAAAGTGACAGACTTACAATTGAAAGCCATATGAAATAGAAAGTAACAACGTAACGAACATTTCACTCCTAAACCAAAAATTCACACCATTATATGCTGTTAAGTTTTTGTGTTTCACGTTTCGAGTTTATCAAGTATTTGTACTTTGTATTTAATCAGACAGACTAACAACTGAGCACAAGAAATATTATCGTAACATCAGTGACAATAACAACGAACATTTCATTCAAGTAACGGATATTTCTGACATTTCGACAGCTTTCAATATCTGGAAGTGTGTTCAGTTTATGTCTGTCTGAGGACAAGATAGTGTTTCTGAAAACATGGCTTTGGCTAAAATATTCGTTACTTTTATAGTGGTTTGTATTTAGTGGTTAGAAAATTAGTAAATTTTGTTTCCTCCTCAAATAAACAACACATGTGTCAATTTATGGCATTTTACTTCATGTTTACTTCGTTCCTAAAGTTTGCCTGATAAAGTTTGTTCAATATTTGCATATTCAGTATGTTGTATTCTGCACTGTAATTGCTGGGAGCGACAGACTCCACCTCGTAAGATCACAGTTTACGATGTTACGGAAACATATGCTTCCTAGCTCTGTAGTAAGGACCATGATTGCATCGTATGTGGCGTTTTTATTGACATAGGGGTTATCCCTTTGTTATAACGAAACATTTCGGCTTCAATATTTACTTAGTGTTCACCTACTTTGTAACCTTGTGAAAATTCAAAGTTTTTATTCTTGTTGAATTCACGTTGGTTTTAGGCAGCTCAGTATGCTACCTTTGCAAAATAAATGAGTTCACTCAAATACAACATGATTTATTTTTCAATATTTTTGTGAGCTATTTGCACCCCGTTATTGAGAATGAGCGTATAACGCTCTTCATAGGTTTTCATAGGTTTCCAGGAATTAGCCAATCTCAACTTTTTAACGGCCCCAGCATAATATGAGTGAGTGAGTGGTTTTAGTGAGTTTCAGTCGCTGGTTGGGTGAGTGAGTTTAACAAACTTTCAACGTACTTTGACCGCGATTTCTTATCAAAATTATTTCTATTTCGATGTTTCTATTTATTTGAATACTGAGAGTGGTGCGCATGCGTCGGGTAGACAAGACGTGTTTTTTACTGCTCTGATAATGGGTATCTCTTTAGCCCAATATCGGGCTAAAAATTGGTACATTTATACAACCAAATGGTTCCAAACGAAGTTTCCACGGTCTCCAAGTCAATCAACGGTCAGTTTCTGTGTTTACGCCTCCTGCTCCTTCTCAGCACACCACCTGTGACAAGCGGGTCGGTGGAGGGATGAACCCAGGACCTCTCACCCGTCAATCCACCCTACAGACTGGTATCGATGGATCGGTGCAAGTTGATCAAGGTTTGAATGATCTCGAGCAGTGATGCAATGAAGAAAATGTTCAGTGAACTAAGATGTGCTACGGACAAGAATTTCGAATCGTTGCATTCGAAAGTTGACAACATGGCGTCGGACATGCACGAGCAACTCGCCCGACTTCAGACAGAGAATGTGGAGTTGCACACCAAAGTTAAAGAACTTGAAGATAAACTAGAGGATCTTGAATCTAGAAGCCGACGTGATAATTTGTTATTTCATGGACTGCATGAAACCTGGGATCAGTCGGAAGTAATTGTGCGATCTTTTCTAACTGACACACTGAAAAATGGATGAAGAAACAGTGAGTAACATTATTATTGTGCGTGCTCATCGACTAAATCCACGTAATCCTCAATCTCCTGTGATTGCTAAGTTTATGAAGAGCAGTGATAATAGCAAAGTGTTCATGCGTGCTCGTGAACAGCTAGGACGTGGTAGTAACCACCGTGTAACAGAGGACTTCACCCGGAGAGTGAGAGAGGACAGGCGTGCACTTTCTCCATGGTTTGTTGATGCTCGTAATGCTAACAAACGAGTAAAAATGCGACAGAACAAATTAGTCATCGATGGACTTACGTATGTATATGACCACGACAAGAAAGATATAGTTTGTATCTCAAAAGACAATCTACCCCAGCGGGATCGCAAGCACAACAACAAACAAGCTACAGTGCAGCAGTGACAGCAGAACCACGTGGGTCATTGTTTACATCTAGTGAATCCGGGAGCAGCAGAACAAGGGAGGCCACTCCAAACTGCTGAAGTGAAGGCCGAGGCTCGTTTGTTTACAAACTGATGGAGTTGACATTCTTTCATGGAATATAGAGGGACTACGTAAACATGACCAATGTGGATCTCCTCTGAAGAACTACTGCAATAAGTTCGACGTAATCGGGATTCTGTGAATCGTTTGTACGATCAGCAAGTGAGTTCACTGATTTTTTGCCAGGCTATGGTGTTTTCAACAGTGTACGTCAGAAAGTCAGACGACTTGGCCGGTATAGCGGTGGTGTAAAATGTCTTCATAAAGTCATGCTTAATTGTAGATGGATATTGTAAGCGTCTTTATGAACATTTTAAGGACTGTATAGTGATTCTACTACACATACGTCACGGTTAGATTGGGATCGAGACACTATTTTAATTTTCAAGTATCACCAGAAAACTCTCCTATATATAATAATGATGATAAAGATGGTATATCTGTATTGGAAGACTACATATCAACTATACGATGCGATTATCCTGTAGACCATATACTTCTGTGTGGAGACTTCAATGCCAGGATGAAGGATTTTCTCGACTACATCCCTGATGACAATTTAGACTGTATTTATGATTCAGCAGACTATCCCAGTGATGACTTTGATACTCCCCGAACAAGCAAAGACTTTCATTTTCACAATAATTATGGCATTAAATTGTCTGAACTTTGTCGAACATTTGGAATCCATACCTTTAATGGCTGGCTCCATAATGATAAATCTGGTGGGAGTTTACTTGTATCACTCACAATGGCTCCAGTGGACTATATGATTGGAAGCTCATCATTATTCCACAAGGTTAGAAATTTTGGATAGGTACTCTGGACCTCTCTTTGTCATTTCCCCTCTACTGCACTCTTGATATTTCATGTGCTCTGTCTAACTCTGAATGTACCACAACTTCTAATACAGATGCTGCTAGTCAGCAGGCCACTACTGAGGAGGATTCATTGGTTAGATATGTGTGGTCTAAGGACTGTAATAGTCAGTTTGCAACACAGTTTCACAAACAAATTGTTAGATATGTCTGTTACACTAACTGACCTTGTGTATACCAACATTGATGAAGCAGTTAATCTCTTAGTTAGTGTGATACAACAAACTGCTTCCCATACTAGAAGTGTGTATCGTAGCTTTGATAAGCACAGGGACAGATCACAGCCTCCTGGTGGGATGCAGAGCTGGAACAACTAAAACACGATAAATATTCTGCATTACGTGCACACAGAGACAATAATCAGGACTTGGATATATTTACACAACTACAAAACTATTTAAAAGACATTCATATCCAAAAGGAGAATTATCAGTGTAAGCAGAGACAGAAACTAGTGGATTCCTGCAGTGACTCAAGCCAATTTTGGAAATTATTGAAACAATATAGAATGTGTGACAGTCTTCCCTCATCTATCTCATGTAATTAGTGGTTTGATCACTTTGTATCATTTCTTTGTGTTGACCAGCCTGATGTTTTACCTATTGTTTACGCCACATGTTAGCAATAAATGCTACTGATGTCAATACTTAATGCTGCTATTACTGAGCAGGAAGTTTTGTTTCACATTTTACATTCTCCTAACAATAAGTCCCTGGACCTGATGGTATATCAAATGAGTTTCTTAAAGCATCAAGTGCCTCCATTGTACCTTTTCTTACAGTACTGTTTTGTAATCAGATGTTTGATAGTGGTAATTTTCCATGGTTGGGGCAAGAGTATTATATGCCCTCTGTTCAAATCTGGCTGGCTAAAGTAACCCAAATAATTATAGGGTATATCTCTTATTGATTCTATTTGTAAAACATTTTCCTATATTTTGAATAAGCGTTTAAAATCATGGTGCGATGCACATGAAATTATTGATGAGTCCCAGGCAGGCTTCAGAACAGGGTACTCCACAATTGATCATATTTTCTCTCTTCAGGCTTTTGCCCAAAATATTCTGGTAAAAGGAGAGGTAGATTTTATTGCCTTTTTATTGATTTCTCAAAGGCTTTTGACACAATAAGACATGATGTTCTCCTAAGCAATCTTTAGCTGAAGTTGGTATTTCTGGTAAATTTTATAATATAATATCATCAATGTACAGCAGTTTATCTGCATGTGTTAGAACTTCAAAGGGTTATCTAAGTGTTTTACATGTAATATTGGTACCCGTCAGGGTTGTGTGTTAAGCCCACAGCTGTTTATCATATTTATTGATAAGTTGTTTTCCTTAATGGAACAGGAAGGTGGTATAGGTGTTAATGTTTCATCTGATTTTAACAATTTGTGTTCACTAATGTTTGCTGATGATGTTTCTGCACTTTCTGATACTTGTGGTAATCAGTTACAAAAGAAGATAAATGCACTTGAATGTTTTGTAAACAAACTGGAATGTCAATTAATTTTAGTAAAACAAAAGTTCTTGTCTTTGTGAAATGGTGGGCCATTACGGGAATATGAAGAAAGTGGTCCTATAATGGCAATCCTATTGAAATCTGTATCCTTTTATAAATATCTAGGACTTGTATTTACACCAAAGCTGGTATGGAGAAAGCTATAAAGCTGTTTGGTATCTCAAGCCCAACAAGGATATTTTTCTGTAAAATGGTTTTCAAAAAGATGGGAAGAGTAAATTGTAAAGACTTTGTTTAAGAATTTTGACTGCATGGTTTCACCTATTTTGTGTTATGGGTCTGAGATTTGGGGATACTTACTATTGAAGCATCATTGAGTCTGTTCAGGTAAAATTTTGTAAATATTTCTTTTGAAAGTTGGTAAAATCTACCTGTAATAACATGGCTCTTGGTGATTGTGGCAGACTTCCTCTACAAATTACTTATATGACTAAAGTAATTAAATACTGGTGTCACCTATTGTATATATGCCTTATGATAGACTGCCAAAACACTGTTATATATTATGCTCAAGTCCTTAGATGATGTTAGCCGCACTACTTGGGCAACTTGTGTCAAAAATATTTTATTTAAGTATGGTTTTGGCTATGCATGGATCAGTCAGGATGTTGGCAATGTTGATTATTTCATATCCTTGTTTAAGCAGAGACTTTCGGATAATCTTAAACAATGTTGGTCCACTTCAATTCAAAAATTTAATAAGTGCTTTTATTACTCCCAATTTAAGACATTTTTAAATGTGGAAAGGTATTTAAATTCTTGATATTCCTTACATCTCAGATCTGCACTCTCTAAAT
Organism: Haliotis rubra; assembly: GCF_003918875.1. Taxonomy (NCBI): domain Eukaryota; kingdom Metazoa; phylum Mollusca; class Gastropoda; order Lepetellida; family Haliotidae; genus Haliotis; species Haliotis rubra. The sequence goes on along the minus strand of NW_025766217.1, from coordinate 21,927 downwards.
TTAGATGTGGAAATTTTAATTTAGCTGTTGAAACTGTAGATACAATAAAGTTAATTACAACGAGAGAGACTATGTCTATTTTGTAAATTGGATGACAAAATGTTATTGAAGATGAATTCCATGTACTCCTTAAGTGTGAACGGCTCTTTTCTGATTTAAGGTTAAGATATATTCAGAAATATTTGACTGATTTTGATCCAAATGCCAATTTTATTAACATTATGAAAAACACATAATTGTTGTATCATAAGAGATGTCAGTATTTTCCCATGTATCATGTACTTTCAAACGCATTAGAAATGTTCCTCTTTACACAGCATGCACTAAACTATCTATATATCATATGCAAATGATCGATGGGCCTGTGGCTTTTACTGAATAAACTTGTCTGGTCTGTCTGTCTGTCTGTCTGAACACTATTCTGAGAAGAACCGGGCAGTTATCACTTTGGTGAAACCCACGAGCACTGGAATGGCACTTGTCAAAATATAGAAACATACACACCTGGCAATGACGTCCTACTGGCAAACAAGGATAAGTTGAGCACCGACTTGACAATTGACCCGTATTAGCATGTATGAGAGCCGCCCACTGGTGCTTGCCATTGCGAGCGAAGGGGCCCCAGGTTGTCCACGATCAAGTGTAATGCGATGGGTGAAGCGCGTGGCCTGTCTCAGCAAACTCCGAGTTCGACAGTGGCAGGTGCTATCTTTTAATAGTGCCTGTTTCGTAGATGTACTTAGTAACATATTGTATGCCACCTCTCGGGTCTGAGAATGTATTATCTGACCGTGCTTTACTCAACTTTGACATATTTAATTCTCTCTTGAAATATATATCTATACCTCCGAATATTATCGACTTGCTACACCGACCACGTGAGAGTCTTATGAGCAAGGCGTGTGCAGCTACGCACGGAATCAATTTCATCGTCATGTAGTGCACGAACACTAGCCTACATCTGCTCTACCTTTTCACAAAACCAAATGGGTCTGTTCATTGCCGTGCACCGCCTACTTCTCGTAAACGTGTTCTCTGCGCCGGTCCAACTTATCCCTTGTTTGCCAGTAGACGTGCTTTAAAGGGCGTCAAGGCTGAGTTCTGGCTATGACGAGGCGGTGGGGTAGCAAAGTGGTTAAAGCGTTTGCTCATCACGTCGAAGACCCGGGTTCGATTCCCCTGACGGGTACAGCGCAAAGCCCTGGCGTCTCCCCGCTCTGATATTGCCTCGGAAATTGCTAAAGCGGGTTAAAACCCTAACTCACTCACTCAGTCTGGCCATGACATGAATGTTTCGCCGTTGGGTAAAACGGGTCAGAAACCTAGCAATATGAGCACGTCCATAATTATCTTGAAAATAAAACGTTGCCCAAAACGTTGCTGGCATTACGAGTGGTGAATTGATGATACATCGATAATAATGACTGTGATGTCATCGTATCCCAACTGCGTATATTGATGCTCATGCTGTTGATTACTGGATTGTCTGGTCCGGATCTGATTATGTACAGACCGCTGCCATTTATATCTGAATATGGCTTTAAACAACAAAGAAACGCAAGATTCGAAGCAAACCTAGTCGTTTAGACGTTTTTCCCTGTGAGGGGAATTCCCAGCTTCTAGGGTGTGTGTCTACTCAGAAGAAGTTGCTCTGGTATTGCTACAAGAGGTCTTAAAAACATATTCACTCAGTCACATTTAAATGGAATGTAATTTATTACCCATTTGACCTTTAGTAACCCATGCTTGTCGGAAGAGGCGACTAACGGAATCGGGTGGCTCAGACTCGCTGACTTGGTTGACACATGTCACGATAACAATGACTGTGATGTCATCATATCGCAATTGTGTAGATCGATGTTCATGATGTTGATCACTGGATTGTCTGGTCCAGACTCGATTATTTACAGACAGCCATATAGCTGGAATATTGCCGAGTGCGACTTAAAACTTAACTCACTCACCCATTCAATGTTCTCTTGCTTTCTTCAGACAAGCTACAACAAACATGAGCGTATGGACAGATTGGTCTGGACATCTTCCCAGTCGTGGGTACACTCAGAACACGGTTGTTGCTATATCAGCCATCTGTCATGGCGCCTATGACATTGCAAAGGGAAATGGAGCCGATGCAGCTCTGAGTCTTGTGCTGGATGTCCTCACATAATGGGACAAAGCAGGTGCCCCGATTCTGCACACCTTAAAGTGGCTGAAAAGTTGTAATGAAGGGCACTGGGGCCCAAAGAAGTCATGAATGCCATGAAAGGTAAAGGTGGAAAATCCGGGAAAGGAGGAGCTGCATAATCCATGAAAGGAGCTGGTACAAAACCTACTGCTACTCAGATTAACATCAAAGAATTGACCAACAAATCCAAAAAGCCATCAGACCCAAAGACCAGTAAAGGGGAACAGAAGAAGCCATCGCATCGTATGAACATGTCATCAACAAACAACGCAGTTGAAGGTGTTTCGGACAATCATTGACCGGTTTGTTGCTAAGATTTGAAGCACTGCAGCTCAACCCGCTTGAAAATAAAGAACACACAGCAGCTTATAAAGCATATCACACGCCTCTTCCTGCAGCCACCACTCCAGTCAATCGGCCTACCGGATGGTTGCTCATATTCGAGAAGAAGACCAATACATTGATGCCAACGCAACTGCCTATGGAGTTTCTCATCAAAGAGATTTCTGACATGGTGGTCACTTATATGTACGACTATTACACCAACAACTTTTACTCCGGTCCTGCCGTTGATAGGAGCATCATCGATCTGATTCGTTTACTGAACAACGGTCAGTTGTATGTGGACGAGCACGCCAAACAGTACTGGCTTCCAACAGTGCCGACGTGAACAAGTTTGAAGAGTGCAGGCAAGAAGTCGCGGCAGATGTTTAGATGTTCGTGTGCACCGAATGCCGGGAAAAACGAGGCGAAGCAGTGGGATGCGCGGATCTTAACTGGTCACATTTAACAGTTACATTGATGTCATCAGCAGCTAAACAGGTTTCTTCTAAACTTTCAAAGATTCCGCACGTCAGATACCGATACATTGATGTTATCAGCAGCTTAAACAGGTTTCTTCAACCAAAGATCTCCACGTCAGATACTGATGCATTGATGTTATCAGCAGCTAATCAGGTTTCTTCTAACCAAAGATTCCACGTCAGATACTGATACATTGATGTTAAATCAGCGTAGCTAATCAGGTTTCTTCAACTATAAAGATTCCACGTCAGATACAAAGTTACATTGATGTTTTCAGCAGCTAAACAGGTTTCTTCTAACCAAAGATTCCACGTCAGATACAGTTACATTGATGTTATCAGCAGCTAAACAGGTTTCTTCTAACCAAAGATTCCACGTCAGATACTGATACATTGATGTTATCCAGCAGCTAAAACAGCTTTCTTCTAACCAAAGATTCCACGTCAGATACTGATACATTGATGTTATCAGCAGCTAATCAGGTTTTCTTGTAACCAAAGATTCCACGTCAGATACTGGATACATTGATGTTATCAGCAGCTAATCAGGTTTCTTCTAACCAAAGATTCCTACGTCAGATACTGATACATTGATGTTATCAGCAGCTAATCAGGTTTCTTCTAACCAAAGATTCCACGTCAGATACTGATACATTGATGTTATCAGCAGCTAATCAGGTTTCTTCTAACCAAAGATTCCACGTCAGATACCGATACATTGATCTTATCAGCAGCTAATCAGGTTTCTTCTAACCAAAGATTCCACGTCAGATACGAGTTACATTGATGTTTCGGCAGCTAATCAGGTTTCTTCCTTTACCAAAAGATTCCACGTCAGATACTGATACATTGATGTTATCAGCAGCTAATCAATGGTTTCTTCTAACCAAAGATTCCACGTCAGATACTGATACATTGATGTTATCAGCAGCCTAATCAGGTTTCTTCTAACCAAAAGATTCCACGTCAGATACAGCAGTTACATTGATGTTTTCAGCAGCTAATCAGGCTTCTTCTAACCAAAGATTCCATCAGATGCTGATACATTGATGTTTCAGCAGCTAATCAGGTTTCTTCTAACCAAAGATTCCACGTCAGATACTGATACATTGATGTTATCAGCAGCTAAACAGGTTTCTTCTAACCAAAGATTCCACGTCAGATACAGTTACATTGATGTTATCAGCAGCTAAACAGGTTTCTTCTAACCAAAGATTCCACGTCAGATACAGTTACATTGATGTTATCAGCAGCTAAACAGGTTTCTTCTAACCAAAGATTCCACGTCAGATACTGATACTGGAAAAGCTCAAGTCAACAGACTTTTAGTTGTCATGTTGTGGGTAGAGCACACCTAACTCTGTACTGAACTTTGAGGATATCTCAACTATGCTGACCTCTGATGCCATATTGCTTATACTAACGTCTTTAATTCTACCCAGATCTGCTCAGTCTAAAAGACATTTTAAGATTCTAAGTGTACAGACTTTGATGCCATGTCCAAGTTACTATGAAACACCTATCTATGCAGGCATTTCACACCATGATACCATACTATTTAACTCTTTGACTGTACTGACATTGGATGCCGTTATCCTTTACCACAAAGCAAATATTTTTGCAGACATTGGATGCCAAGGCGTGGCTATTGTAAGATCATTAATTATGCAGACATCTCACACCAACACACCACACTATACGACACTTGACTGTACTAACATTGGAATCAAAGGCATGGCGTTGTAACATCATTAATTACGCAGACATTGGATGCAAATAAGGGACCCTGGTACATCCAGACATGATCCTTCGATGCCGTGCTCAACCGACACAATCGAGCAATATGCAAAGGCTCGAAGACTTGAAAATAAAAGGTGGCCTGAATATGACCCTATGTACTGGCGACTGAACGCCCTGTGGGCAGACCATAACACTTGTGCCATAACATAAAACAACGGGTTTAGGATTAGTCAAATGTTGAAACATGTTATCGATGACAACCTTTAATGGACACTGCTTTGTTTAGATAGACGTTTTCTTATTCAACGCCCACGTCAGTCTTGAAGCCTGAAGGCGCCTGAAACACACCTGTAGGTATATTGCTCATTGTGCTGGAATTAGGGGACCAGGTCCATGCGGAAATGGTTTTAAATAGCGTGAGGTGAGGTGAGGTGAGGTGAGGTGAGGTGAGGTGAGGTGAAATTGGGTTTGACGTCGTGCTTGAGAATATTTCCCTCATATGACGACGTGCATGCGTGTGTATGTGTATGTGTGGCTGCTTGTACCTAGCCCAGACTTAAGCTGGTGTTAGAATGCTAGCCCTTGAGATACCATGCCGCAGTGAAGCATGAATTCCCCACTCAGACACATTATATTGACTCCGAGCCAACCAGTCCTTCTTGTACCCATTAATGCCGAGCGCCAGACAGGACCAACAAGTACCATATTTTAACGACCTTTTGGTATGAACGCGGTCGGGGATCGAACTCTGCGACCTTCCGCTCTCCGGGCGGACACTCTAACCACTACACCATGGAGGCGGTCAAATAGTATAAGAATATTGTAGGTATGTGCGGTGTTGCTTTTACAGGACGGCCTGTTTCCACCTGACTGAGTAGGTTTGAAAATACCCTATTATGGAACATTGGATTTTTGCCCTCATCACTGCTGTATGATATAATAATATGCAGTGGCATTTGTATGTGCTAATGTGATAAAAATAAATCGTGAATTATGAGAGTTTGTTGTATCTCATCATGGAGAGTAGTATGTGGTGGTATTGGCTTGGGTGCTGTTCAGTTTGACGCTTCTGAAGCCAGGAGCATGAGCCGAGACGATCCGGGGTAGAACTGATCTTCAGTAACCCATGCTTGTCGTAAGAGAAATAATTGTTCTCAGTTATACCTTTCAAAATACCTGTCATGTTCAGGCAAATACTGGCTTAATAGTGACAAGACCGGCATTATCATAGTGGTAGCGAACCAATACTAAGCTCCGTTCCACAAAACGATGTTGGTTCAAACATATATTCATGGAACCAAATATAAAGGGAACAGATGAAAGTACAAGTGTTCCTTTATTTTCCAGGTGTTCAGGCACAGTGCAATACATAACTTGTGAAGAAACCTGGAAAAAATAAAGGAACACTTGTACTTTCATATGCGCCCTTATTTGTTTCCATGAGTATATTTTATTCACAAAGTGAAAAGGATCGGGCCGATGTCCTTACAACTCAGAAACCCCTCTTTAAGAATAATAAGTTGCATCACAAGCCACTATCAGACACAGACCGAAAGGAAGATTGAAAGTTAAGGGAAATATTAAGATACAAAAGGTAAACAGAAAGAAAACTGCTGGAATCTTAGCTATACGATGATGACAGTAGGTCGGTCCCTAAAGCATTTGAGTTACGATCATCTTAGCGCTAAGATCGCTTTGTGGGGCGGGTCCCAATACAGCATATCCGGTAACATATACTACCCATCAAAAGTTTAGACTCAATAGTGTAAAATGTAGCCACTTACTTCAGTCAACTGTTCTAAACTATTTAAAGGTACTGTTTACACACATGAACTGATGTCTTGTAAAACAAATTTGTAACGTTGAAAAGATTATCGTCATGAGTTCAATAAATGGTGAAACTCAGTGAAAATTGGCGAATTCTTAACAAACTCAACACCAAAACGCAGCTGTTCACATGCACGATATTTGCACATGCTTTTTCAGCAGTTTGATGCATTGATTAACTTTGGTCGTAGCCAATGTCTTAACAATGGGCTTAAGAAGTTCGTAGGGCTACGAACGTTTCGAGAATAGCCAGCCAGATCCGTTTAGATTTGTCTTATAATGTACAGACATACGTTGCTTCATTCTGACAAGTAATTACCATGGTTACCACATGTTATTCCGCCCTTTCTGACCAAATGCTGGCTTGGAACTAGTGGTCCCCAACCGGTTTACTTACAGGAGTCCAGTGTTAACTGTGTAATATATAATAGAGATAGGTCACTGAGACGGCAATGATGCATTCGTAACTAACTCGTGTTCATTCGTCAACACTCGCCCCTTTCCGTATAAACAAAGAAGACTCCATTCGTCACCACTCGCCCCTTCCGTAACCTCCAAGAAGACTCGTCCCTGTCTCGATGCTTGTTATGTGCGAAATACGAGAAACCAATCAGAACACGCGCGTAATGGTTGCGGTGCTTTTGATAAAATAATCCCGAGTACTTAAATGGTTTATGGCAGGTATGTCATTGTTTACAAAATCACGAAAATACATATCGTCATATTGAAAACACAAAGAACTTAGCTAACGGAATTGTGTCGCTTCATGTGATGTTTTTATTAAGGATGATGCCATGGACGGTGAGAGATTCAAATACACGCTCGGGCGTTTGTTTACATAACGAGTGATTTCTCGGTCGATTTACGGGCATGTTTTGGAGATTCTACAGGCGCTTCTGACATTTTTTAGTTAAATAAAGAATGATGACAATCATTATGGATATATACATACAACTTCTTTTATTCTGTGGAGCGACGTTTCGACATAGATTCTAATGTCGTTGTAATCACTTGCTTGACAACGACATTAGAATCTATGTCGAAACGTCGCCTCCACAGAATAAAAGAAGTTGTATATCCTTAATAATTGTTCATCATTCTTCATAAAATGCCAATCAAAGAAATGTTTAGTTAATGTAATTATAATTACATGCAAGTTCAGTCAACTGGTTGACACCGCGTACACTGATTCATGATATGACTCTCCACAAATTATCCAGTTCAAGATATATGTTAAAGTAATTTTTGTGTACTTATTTTCTCTTATTACAGCTAAATGTTATTTTAATTGCCTAGTCACTGAAAGAAAAAAACATGTGCGATTCGAAAGCCGTATTTGTAAATATAATGTGAACAGACGGCAATAATTACATAAGAACGTATATTCAACAAATCAGCATTATTATTATTATTTATTCAACAGGTTAAAATCTTTAAATTTTTAAAAAGCAGCAATTTTTAACGCTTCTGTATTGTTTAGCACTGTTGGAATTGAGTTGTCGTTCTTGTCTAAAAGTAAGTATATGAAATTCTTCCAGAGGGGCACCTGTCACTATCCGACTTGTCCCGGAATAACACGAGTTGGTAACAATGGCCCAGTATAATTACTGGGTTATGGGACTTGACAATGACATGACTTGGACAGTGCAGAGCGGAAATAGTTCAGCACGGTACATTGTAGGATAATCCTCCTGTATAGACATAACTACGGGGAACCATTACATAATCTGCACGGTACATTGTAGGAGAATCCATCCTGTAGGAGAATCCTCCTGTATAGACATAACTACGGGGAACCATTACATAATCTGCACGGTACATTGTAGGAGAATCCTCCTGTATAGACATAACTACGGGGAACCATTACACAATCTGCACGGTACATTGTAGGAGAATCCTCCTGTATAGACATAACTACGGGGAACCATTACATAATCTGCACGGTACATTGTCGGAGAATCCTCCTGTATAGACATAACTACGGGGAACCATTACATAATCTGCACGGTACATTGTCGGAGAATCCTCCTGTATAGACATAAATACGGGGGAACCATTACATAATCTGCACGGTACATTGTAGGAGAATCCTCCTGCATTTAGACATAACTACGGGGAACCATTACATAATCTGCACGGTACATTGTAGGAGAATCCTCCTGTATAGACATAACTATGGGGAACCATTACATAATCTGCACGGTACATTTGTAGGAGAATCCTCCTGTATAGACATAACTACGGGGAACCATTACATAATCTGCACGGTATATTGTAGGAGAATCCTCCTGTATAGACATAACTACGGGGAACAATTACATAATCTGCACGGTACATTGTCGGAGAATCATCCTGTATAGACATAACTACGGGGAACCATTACATAATCTGCACGGTACATTGTAGGAGAATCCTCCTGTATAGACATAACTACGGGGAACCATTACATAATCCGCACGGTACATTGTAGGAGAATCCTCCTGTATAGACATAAATATGGGGAACCATTACATAATCTGCACGGTGCATTGTCGGAGAATCATCCTGTATAGACATAACTACGGGGAACCATTACATAATCTGCACGGTACATTGTAGGAGAATCCTCCTGTATAGACATAACTACGGGGAACCGTTACATAATCTGCATCGTTTTGACAATGATGGACTTTGCCGTAACGGTAAAATGTAATGAACATGTGATTATATATCAGACCAACCTTGATATACAACAATATGATACAATATGTTAACGTTCATGGTCCTCCTAAAGTTAATATTTTAATAAGAGATCTAACACTAGCCCACTATAACTTCGCCAGAATGTTAATTGGGGAAGACAAATGACAATAATGCTTATGATAATGATTGAGGATGCCTCATTTCTAATCTGAGGACGTTTCAAATTGGCTTGTAAGAATGCAAATCGAAGACGGGGAAATGAAGAACAATCTATGACGAAAACAGATTGTTTTGCTTTTGTTACTTTTATGGGCAAAACGTTTATGATTGTAGGCATTGATGTCTAATTTCTAAATCGAAATAAAATGTCTAATTGTGCTACTCTCCCAACTCAAGCCAAGGCAAATAAGAAATGTTATATTCAATATTAGTAAGACAGGGCGTAATACAAAGTCCTGTTCCTCTAAATACTTCCCTTTGATGCTGTTTCTGTTCGTATGACAATGCACATTGTTTATACTTTGTGCTCACTCTGTGAGCCCCTTTTTCTCTCTCCAGCAGGTGTCCTCCCATTAGTCATACGTCCCACTAGTCATACGGGTTAAAACAACATATGGTATGGTTGACTGCACCAACAACTACCTTTGTAATACCTTTGTAAAAATAAAGTGGAATGATCAAAGAAACAAAATACAGCTTTACATCTGTGAACTTTAATAGTCTGTCTCCAGCATGGTATACATGCATAATCTGTCTCCAGCATGGTATACATGCATAATCTGTCTCCAGCATGGTATACATATACATGCATAATCTGTCTCCAGCATGGTATACATGCATAATCTGTCTCCAGCATGGTATACATGCATAATCTGTCTCCAGCATGGTATACATGCATAATCTGTCTCCAGCATGGTATACATGCATAATCTGTCTCCAGCATGGTATACATGCATAATCTGTCTCCAGCATGGTATACATGAATAATCTGTCTCCAGCATGGTATACATGCATAATCTGTCTCCAGCATGGTATACATGAATAATCTGTCTCCAGCATGGTATACATGCATAATCTGTCTCCAGCATGGTATACATGAATAATCTGGTATCTCCAGCATAGTATACATGAATAATCTGTCTCCAGCATAGTATACAAACATGATCCGTCTCCAGCATGGTATGATACATACATAATCTGTCTCCAGCATGGTATACATGCATAATCTGTCTCCAGCATGGTATACATGCATAATCTGATCTTCAGCATGGTATACATGCATAATCTGATCTCCAGCATAGTATACATGCATAATCTGTCTCCAGCATGGTATACATGCATAATCTGATCTTCAGCATGGTATATACATGAATAATCTGTCTCCAGCATGGTATACATGAATAATCTGATCTTCAGCATGGTATATGCATGAATAATCTGTCTCCAGCATGGTATACATGCATAATCTGTCTCCAGCATGGTATATAATCTGTCTCCAGCATGCATAATCTGATCTTCAGCATGGTATACATGAATAATCTCTGTCTCCAGCATGGTATACATGAATAATCTGTCTCCAGCATGGTATACATGCATAATCTGTCTCCAGCATAGTCTACATGGATAATCTGTCTCCAGCATAGTATACATGCATAATCTGATCTTCAGCATGATATACATGAATAATCTGTCTCCAGCACGGTATACATGCAAAATCTGTCTCCAGCATAGTATACATGCATAATCTGATCTTCAGCATAGTAAACATACATAATCTGTACACTTAAACTGTATCATTAACACATTATTCATTATTTAAATAACTTCAATAATTAAAATAACTTAAATTCAGAGTTTCGCCTGTTTTATACCTCGCCTAGAGGTAAGTGAGGTGAGGTGAAATTGGGTTTAACGTCAGGCTTGAGAATATTTCGCTCATATGACGACGTGCATGCGTGTGTATGTGTGTGTGCAGCTGCTTGTACTGGCCCAGACTTAAGCTGGTTTTATAGTGCTAGTCCACTGAGATACCATGCCGCAGTGAAGCATGAATACCCCACTCAGACACATTATACTGACTCCGAGCCGACCGGTCATTGTTGTACCCATTAATACCGAGCGCAAGGAAGGGACCAACAAGTACCATATTTTTAACGTCTTTAGGTATGACGCGGTCGGGGATCGAACCCGCGACCTTCCGCTCTCCGGGCGGACTCTCTAACCACTACACCACGGAGGCGGTCCCTAGAGGTAAAATTATCTCCACTTCAATCAATCTTGCCATGATAACAAGAGTGATATGCTAGATTTGATATAGCCATTTTGGTACAATAGTCAAAAAGTTCATTTATATGTTAGTAAAAGATTTCTTGGCGTTAAGACAAGTGCATCTAGTGTTATGGTTTATGGTGAATGTGTTAGGGCGAATATAAATATATGTATGTTTTAAGTACTATAGGCCTGTGGCCTCCTGAGTTCGGAATAAAGTTTGATTGAAAATATCCTAGAGTCTATAACATGGAATTTTTATACACTAGTTTTATGTTTTTTACGAGATTGAGTAAGCTCAATGAAACTCAGTAGAGCTTCTTACCATTGATTAAAATGGCTTTGATTATCAACCAACGGTTGTGGTGTGTTATATTCATATAACTTCAATGTAATTTACTTTAATAAAATTCGTTTATATGTTTTCATTACCAAAGACTGTGGCATTCTCAGTGTTAGAGATTAAACTAACCTCAAGCTCTCTAATTAGCGGGATACGGTAGTCCATTTTGCGCAAAGGGTATATGCCTGTTGTTGCTTTAATTACTCCCTCATTTGCTGTATGACTAGTGGGAGTTGGACTAATGGGACATGACCATTCCACATGTTGATCTGCAGGCACTTTCTGACCAGCTTTCCCTCGCCCTGTATCATCATGAGAGACTTGAATAACCACAATCCCCTATGGAGAAGTACACATGCAAATCGCAAGGGGAAGATACTTGAAAAATATATTTTCAACAACAATTTATGTCTCATTAATGAAATTCCAGCACATATTTACACCCTGGTGCAGGTACATACATTTCCCTTTGATTTATCTGACAATTTTACTCATTAAAATATAATATACATGATCAACTCCTAAAACATGCTCAGAAACATTTTACATAGCTTTGATGATACCTGGACAAATGGTAAATTCCCGTCATCATGGCGTGTTGCCATAATCCCATAACAAAATCGACCCGTGAAGATCCAGGGTAGACCCATGCGTGCCACACAAGGCGACTATGCTTGTCTAACGGGATTGGGTGGTCAGGCTCGCTGATTTGGTTGACACGTGTCATTGGTTCCCAATTGCGCAAATCGATGCTCATGCTGTTGATCACTGGATTGTCTAGTCCAGACTCGATTATTTACAGACCGACGCCATATAGCTGGAATATTACTGAGTGCGGCGTAAAACTAAACTCACTCACTCACTCAGCCATACCAAAAATCAGGACGTGTTCATACTGATCCCGCAAACATGTTATCGCCCTATTTCATTGAGTAGCTGTGATTATAAAACCATGGTCAACAATAGATAAATATGGTACGTGGAATCCAATATTGTAATAACAAATATTTCAGCGAGGATTTCGTTAAAATCGAAGTGTCATTAACCATTTAGTCATTTGTTTCGATCGTCTGTGGTGGATCCTGCAAAAGCTAACCTTAAACTCCTTGATTCTGTACACCCTGAAGGTCTAAGATCTTTCCAAACATCTCCCATTGATAGTCTTTTGTTGAGGGCGATGAGCCATCTCTAATACAAAGCCGTAGAAATTAACCATTACATCATATCACAAAACTGTATTCTTATGAGCCAAGCCCTGCATATAACTGTGTTTATATTCCTCTTTATGAGGATCTGTATAGCAAGAAGGCTTGTCCTCAATCCGCCTCTTTCAATAAGAATTAAACTTTTCATTTCTGCTGCTGAACAAATCATTGACACTTCTTCTTACCCCATCTTCTGATTATATAATCCTGATTAGATCCTACATCTGTGGTCTAATGAAGTGGCACACCAAAGTAGGTATTAACAATTCTACCATCACTTCAGTAAATACTGGATTGTGATTGGTTAATTAAAGTTATTTCCAACACAGTATGTATCTTTTTAACATCTTAATAATGTGGTTATGGTAGAATGGAGATAAACATATTGTGTTGGGAAATCAGAGGTATATAACGAAATTATAATAGCTCTATTTTTTTTTAATTAATAGCTCACGCTACGCATTCGATTTTCAATTATTATTATTTTCTAATATACCTCTGATTTTCCAACACAGTATGTTTATCTCCTAAATCACATGCAATAACACCTGCTGTCGTTCACACCAGCTTGGGCTGTCGAGATTTTGAAGAGGTTATTACGCGTCGATGTGGCTTTGGCCATGCAAAATATACACATGAATATATACTGAGTCAAAAAGAAGAAACTTCACAAAATGTAATTTGAAAAAATAATGAATAATTTTTCTCTAATGATACATCTATGTATCCGAAATGGGATCCCTATCTTTCGACTCAAGATAAACGTTAACAAAACCCACTCAAACCCATCCATTCGTCGTGCAAATGATGTTAGTGCCAAATCAGGTTTTGCACGTGCAGTCGATCACGTGATCTTCGAATCGAAGTTTTTCATATGCACGTGTTTGCATTGGCCTGAAGAATTGAAAACACTTTTAAACCACAGTTCTAACGGTACTTGAAATGCCACGATTGTCAAATGTGCAACGTGAACGTGCCGTTGGCATGTTGCAAGCGGGAAGATCAGTTATTGACGTCGCAAGAGCAATGGGATGCAGCCGTCGTACTGTGTATGACTTGCGAGGTTGTCTACATGAAACTGGCACCACTTCTGATCGCCCAAGGTCGGGTCGTCCACGTGACGTCACGAGCAGAAGACCGTCAAATCGTCCTACGTCACCTACGTGACAGATTTCTGCCGGCTACACGAACCAGGGCTGAGATGTTTAGAGCTCGACTGTCCTCACAGACCATTCGAAATCGGTTGCGGGCTGCCAATCTCCATTCTCGACGTCCATATCGTGGGCCAATATTGACGCCGTTTCATCAACGTCAACGTCTGCTGTGGGCCCAACGTCACCTCCGATGGACCCAGAGAGACTGGAATCGAGTCGTCTTTAGCGATGAATCCAGGTTTACCCTCAGATTCGCGGACGGCAGGCACAGAGTCTGAGACGACATCGTGAACGGTATGCCCAATGTTCTGGTGGCGGAAGTTGCATGGTGTGGGTGCTTTCTGTGGGAACAACCGTTCCCGACTTCTGGTCATCCGTGGAAACCTCACAGCTGCTGCTTACCGCGACCAGGTGCTCACCCCTGAACTCGTTCCTTTCATGGCGGCTCATGGTCCAGGTCTACACTTCCAGCATGATAATGCTCGGCCGCATACCGCGATGTTGACACGAAATTTCCTTCAAAACGCTAGAATCAACGTCATGGACTGGCCATCGAGGTCCCCTGACCTTAATCCAATAGAGCACGTTTGGGATGCACTTGGGAGAAGGCTTCGTGGTCTTAGGAACCAACCTCAGAATTTGCAGGAATTTGGCGCTGCCTTGCAAGAGCAATGGCGCAGAATCCCCAACCACGTGTTCACAAGCATCAGGCAGGCAGTCGATGAGGAGACGGTGTTTGGCAGTGGTGAATGCGAGGGAGGCCATACACGATATTGAACTGAGAAATTTCGCATTTTATTCTTGTGAATTGATATTCTGTATACCCATGTTTTGGAATGGCGGTGTAGCCTAATGGAACTGATTATGGCACTCTCAGAGTATCGAGTACATCACACAGATCTCAGCAATGAAATAATAACAATTTAACCATCTTACCATCTCTTGTTCTTTATAGTGCCCTGAAGAAAGAATGTGAAGTTTCTTTTGACTCAGTATATATTGAAAGGTGAGGATTCTCCATTTTGTATCGCTTGTGATGAGATAATTACAGTCTAGCGTGTCCCGCTTGACTCTATTGATTTTTCAACTACTTCAATGCTTTATCCATGAAGGACATTTTAACAATGTCAATTATCAAATAATTATTGCCTTTTAAAAGAAATTGATTGAAACATGTTGATTTATATGTTTTGTAAATAAATATTTTTTATAATCTGTAGTTTAAATATCAGCTGTGATTGTTTGTGGTTGTATCCCTCAGAGGGGGCTTAAGATACTGACAATGTATCGTCAAGCTGAGTCGCTAAGCATTCAAAGAAAATATAAGCCTACCAGAATTTTAGTATATTTGTAAAGTCATTTTTAAAAATGGTGAAGGTATGATGTTAATCCATGTACCCATTCAGGTAGTCAAAGTACTGTGGGTGCCCATGGCCCCAAGTGAGGTGAGGCCCCTTCAGTTGCTGTCAGTCTGCAGTGTATGGTTCTATTACATTATCCTAAATATTTCAATCTCTAACTCTGATATTCTACTACTAGATTTACTGTCCTTTCTCGACAGATTGTATGATATAACGTCATCTATTGTTAAAGTATGACCAGTTTTAGTCATAATGCCGAAGTGACCATCACTCACTTTACTCACTCACTCACTCACCACTCACTTCACTCACTCACCCACCACCCACTCACCCACTCACACCTCACCACCCTCACCCACCCACACACACTCACCCACTCAATCACCATTCACTCACCGTCTATTATATACTTCTATTTTCAAACAAAAGGTCGATTTTATCAGATCACAAATGAAAATATCATGACATCATTCGAAACATTGGTCAGGTCAGCTGTAGCAACCATCTGTATAAAGCTGCCCTGTTTTAATTGGTTCAGTCCATATGTGATATAAATAAATATAAGATTCTGTCGACTGTACGCAATAGACTCATGACAATTATTGTAAGTATCATTACTATTGCAACATTTCTGCTTGATCATGTGGGACGGTGTTGTTGTTGTTGCTGCTGTTGTTGAGCATTGTCTCGGCAAGCCTGATACCGGTTTCATGGACTAGATTGGAACATTGTTTGAAGCCATTTCTTTAAGTCTGTTATGTCGCCACAAAAATGTTTTTACAAATGTATTCTGTAGTTTGTGTATTTCTTTGAATTTGGCAAGGCGTTGAACCTAAGCTTTGGGTGTAGCGATGATCTGATATATCAACTAATGATCAAAGAATAGCCAGTGGTTTACCTGTCTGAGCCAGAAATTAACGAGACCCTTGAAACTGGATAATCTGCTTCATGCGAAGTGATCAACAACCAAAATATGACAAGAGTGCTGAATTCAAATTTCAAGTGGTATGTACATGTACGTTCCAGACTTTTAAATGCAGCATATTTGTTAGTTTAAATTTTGGCTAGACTCATCCATTGTCGCCAGTGTCTGAAGGGATGGTGTAAATCCAGCTAGACTGACTGACTGACTGAGTTTGGTTTTACGCCGCTTTTAGCAATATTCCAGCAACGTCACGGCGGGGGACACCAGAAATGGGCTTCACACATTGTGCCCATGTGGGATTCGAACCCCGGTCTTCGGCGTGACGAACCAACGCATTAACCATTAGGCTACCCCCACCGCCCCAAATCCAGCTAGAGTTCATGCAGGTAGCAAAGTACTATACTGTTAGTCCCCATGGTCCCTGGTACAGTGATCTACCCTCAGTTGCTGGCGATCAATAGCCCGTTTATATATGTCGTCTTGTTCATTAACTGCTATCAACTTGTCTAAAAATAATGTCTGCGCTTTTCTAGTTATTAAACTGTACATCGAAGACACGCTTCATGTTCATAGTATATTAAATATTCATATTCAACTTCTCGTCGCGGCATAGCTGAAATATTGCCCTTTGTGACGTAAAATTTCAACTCACTCATTCAGCTTTCAAACTGTCAAATTTCCCTTTATGATGAGCAATATTCCAACATCTGCAGCCTTTGGTGTCATAATTTCCCATCTTCAGGAAGAATCGAGAATGCTGTTAATGCGACGATTTGAAAGAGCGTCAAATGACTCTTGCTCCAAAGGTTGTGATTAGTGTTAAAACGCTCATGGCATTAGAAAAGCTTACATAAATGTCCCCATTTCGGACATGTACTAAATGTCGCGTGATTTTTCAGGCAAATATTTAACTTGCTTTGCATGTTTGCGTGATGAGTACCAATGGGTGTGGCAGGATACACTGCCATTTCAGTTAAATTGTTGTTATAAATATATATCGTGCAATGAAAGTTGGTGAGTGAGTGAGTTAAGATTTACAGTCACAACGGCAATATTTCAGCCATATCCTGACTAAAGCAAGTTTTAAATTCACTATGAATACATGTAAATTATAAAACCTGTCAACGAAGGGCAGTTAAACCAACTAGAACCAACCAAAGTATCAAGAATTCAAACTAGCATCTCTCTAGAAAATTGGATTTCAAACTGACAATACACTGTACAAATAGACTATAGATCGCCAACAACCGAAGGTAGATCATCATACTAAGGACCATGGGGACTTACAGTGCCTTTGCTATTTGGATTGACCCTAGTAAGATTTACACCAACCCTTCAGATGTTAGCGTTTGTAGACAAATCTAGCCACAAGTTAAAATAACATATATCCTACGATTAAATAATGTGGTAGGTTTAAATTAACCTTGAATGTTTTAGGACGTACGTATCTACCCAGGGGTACAATAATTGTACAGTACTTCAACCCCTTTGAGGATACAGCCACTAACAATCCTCAATTACTAATCTAAACTACCATTCATAAAAGTACATCTATTTATAAAGCATATTTATCAAAATTTGTCAGTCAATTCTATCTCTTCTATCTTAAATATTCATTAATAAAATGGTAATTAACATGATACTAAAGATATTTTCAATGTTTTGACATTAAAATATTTATCCCCTGTGATGAAAATCAACACGGTCAAGACATGCTTGACCGTGATTCTTTCATCACAAGATATACACTCATTTAGCGATATAGGATGGAAAGGAGAGGGGTAATCCGTTTTCGAAATAGTGGCATAAATATTTGTTGTTTTTATTTGTTTCATAGTCATAAACACAATAATTTGAACGATGTCATTCAGAAATTACTCACGATATCTAATCATAGCTTACCCTTTACGCAAGGAAGAGTTGGCTGGTTTGTTGTTTAACGCTGCACTCAATAGTCCAGCTATGTAGTGAAGACAAGTTTTATCAATTTTGACTTAATGTGTATTCCTGTCGTTCTATTGATTGATAACATATATGTTGTTTCTATATGTATACGTCCGAGCCCCGATATTCGTATCGGGGTTAGCCTAATATTTAAAGCGTTTGTTCGTCGCGTAAAACCCAATAACGATTCGTTGACATGGCTACATTGAGTAAGGGCCATTTCTGGTGTCCCCGCCGAGATACTGCTGGAATATTGCTAAAAGCGGCGTAGAAACACAGTCACGCACTCGTATCAAGGGTATTAACCCGGTCTGAAGGATTTTTCATTCAAACGATTTCTTCAGGATATGTCAACGGCTTCAACGAGATAATCCTGTTTCAATGTCCAAATAATGGGGTTATAAGCGGATAACGTCGGGCAGACCGAACCTTTGTTTTCAATTACAGCTTGTGAGTGAAGCCAAATGGGCTATCTTTTCGTTCTGAACGGTGATATTTGGCCGTTTGAAATGTTTTTAAGCGACGGCCAAACTTCTCACTTCCGGTTTGGTTCCGACTAAATGTGTGCCGCGACAACTTACTACATGTAAAGACGTTGCTCTGCTGCTCCTTCATTAAAACACGATATTGTTCGAATATCAAATACTAAACCTCAACTGGAGTATAATGATGGTTTATCCATTGTTCTCGTGAATCACATTCGCTAACACATGTGCGCCATGTTGAAAAAGTACGCATGCGCGCTGAGGGAGCTGTTATTTTTACTTCCGCCTCATGGACCATTGATTTAGCTATCAAGTTACATTATCTCCGTCGCAATACATTGCAACGACGAAAACCTTTAACTGACACATTTTGGGGTGATTTTGAGCATCACTTGTCTAATTTCCAAATGCAATAAAATTGACACGATATGAGAAAACGGCATGAAAAATCGGCACATTGTCACAGCATTTCCTACGACAGAACACGAGACAGTGGGCAGGCCGAACATTGTTTTCAATTACAGCTCCGAGACATAGCTCTGTAAGGACCATTCCAAACAATACACTTCAGATCAACTTACTGAGATATAGAACATGTAGACATTATATTGTAATAATATCTTGCTATGGAGACGTTTTGATGCAGAGCCTTCTTGTTAGAAAACCAGTAGTCTAACGGGTCACCCTTTGCGTCCGTGAAGGGACGATGGCGTGCGTGGAAAACGATGGAGGGCTAGAGAAGTGTGTGGTTCAAGCATGGTATGCAGCTTTCTTCGAGCGAGGGGTAGGCCCTGAAAAGGGCCGTTGGTATGGTGGGTGAGACATCACCGAGGTATCTATTGTGGTGATGGTGGTGCACTGGAGGCAGTGCTGCTGGAATCGTCCATTGGTTCCAAAACACGTTGAAGTAGAGAGTGTATGGTGTCTATACGGTCATGAACGAAGATGACCTCGTCATGAATAGAGTCAGTAGACGATTGTCTTCATGTTTACTCACTTTCTTTGGTGGTTGAGGTGACTGGTTGACGGGAGCCGGACGTTTCTGGTCTTGTTAGTGCAATTCATGCTCTTATGGTCCTCTTTACCACAGTACCGGCAGGGTGTGGACAGGCGTAACTGAGATGACCTTCGTTTTTCCACAGTTGGAGCAGGTGTTGTTATCGTGCTTGTTGTTGTCCTTGGCCTTCTTGGGACATGCATAATGGCGACGGCCTTGAGCACCACACTCGGTACAGGTCACCTTGGTACAGTGCAGATTACTGTGGTCATCTGTTTCGCACAGGCGGCAACAGTAGGATACGTCTGCATGCTTCCAGTTTCAGTGAGCAACTGATGGGGAGAGCTGGAAAACTTCGAGTCTATATAGCTGGGGTTGATGACGTCACTTTGGCGCATGAGGTTCGCACTGGTTACATCATGTTCGCACCAATCCCATCCTGACTTATCAGGTTGATAGGCTAGTGGAACGTCATGGGGTATGTCACCATTCATATAAAACCCAAATGAGCTCATGGTGCGCACTTCCACGCCTAGGACGACCAATTGTGACGTCATAGGGTGACGTTGGCTATATATATATATATATATATATATATATATATATATATACTCAGGCTCAGCGTGGGTCTTGCCAGTTCTCACCAAGCAGACGAATGAACGAAGATAAACTTGAAGAGGAGCCTGTGTCCTACCAGTTGGAGAGGACGACCCAAAGAACAACCCAAGAAATTCCGGACTGGTACCCAGCGCTACAACCTGAAGTTTAACCAAGCATGGCTGGATGGTCAACAGCCTGGAGGCCGCCCTGTCGTTATCAGAAAACAGTTTGATGCAGTGGTAGCAGAGTTGAAAGACGATGTGGGCGGCCAGGATGGTGATCGTGTGGAATGGCCCTTGAACACCCAGCCCTGGATTCAGACATCCGAGTCCCATTTCAGAGGATGGGTGACCTCGAGGGGGAACACATCATGGCCCAGGTGGAAAAAGTACAACAAAGCAACCTCGGCTTACATATCAATGACACCATGGATATTTACTTACTGCATGTAGAGGATCCTGATCGTATAGGCGAGGGACACGGCCGTCCAAGGTACATTGTCGGCTTAAACACTTTCCTGGAAAAGAAACAACGCATTGTACAAATCAAAATGAGGACCAACTCTGCTTTGTCCGTGCTCTGGTCGTGGCCAGTCACCACGAACACAAACCCGATCCTGTGACCAAGGAATGGAGGAGTGAGTGAGTTAAAATTTAACGTCACCTCGGCAATATTTCAGCCATATAGTGACGAGACATGTTTTACATAAACAATAAATTTAAGTTGCTAAATAATCAGTCATCGAAGGACTGTAAAATAACTAGAGTATCACAGATGGAGTCTAAAACTAGCATGAACATGTAAAACTATTTTTTAACGAAGACAATACAATATAAAAACGGGCTATAGATCGCCAACAACTGAAGGTAGATCACCATACTAGCATGGGGACTTACAGTGCCTTTGCTACCTGCATGGTCCCTAGCTAGATTTACACCATCCCTTCAGCCTTTGGCGTTTATACTGAGATTTAGCCATACATTAAAACACAAAACTACTACGATTAAAAACCTGGTACACTTAAATTGACGAAATGTTTTGGGACTTTCGTACCCTCCTCAGGAGGACAATAATTTTACGCTACTTCAACCCCTTTGAGGGTACAGCCACTAACAATCTCAGTTACTAATTTAAATTACCAATAATACAATATTTACCTATTTACAAATCAGTTAACAAATCTAATTCTTTTTCAAAAATCAATAATTAAATGAGAACTTATATTACTACAAAAAAAGATCCTTCATAGTTCCTGATTTTAAATAGATATTCCTTGTGATGGAATATTCAACACAACGAAGGAATGGAAATACATACGCGCTCATCGTAGACCAGCGCAGTTAAAGGCCGCCAAATGCTTATTTCGTCAACTCAAGATCTCCGAAGGGCCCTGTACTGACATGCCACG